>NW_023270451.1:30421884-30554418 GCF_011800145.1 Mirounga leonina | reverse complement strand
TATATATATATATATATATATATATATATATATATATATATATATATTCACACATTATAATTAAACGATTTTACTACCCAAATACATTCAAGAAAAAAAGATTTTCTAAAATATGCAGTGATGATTCCTAAGGCCATGTTTCATTTTGCACATTGGGACAGTGCTGTAAAAGAATTTGGTTCTTTTATCTGGATCTATTTGCTATGACACTAATTTACTGAAGATTAGAGCAATTTTTTTTTAAAGATTTTATTTATTTATTTGAGAGAGAGAATGAGAGAGAGAGAGAGAGAGCACATGAGAGGGGGGAGGGACAGAGGGAGAAGCAGACCCCCTGCTGAGCAGGGAGCCCGATATGGGATTCGATTCCGGGACTCCAGGATCATGACCTGAGCCGAAGGTAGTCGCTTAACCAACTGAGCCACCCAGGCGCCCCTAGAGCAATTTTTTTTAACCAATACTTAGCTTTCAAGAACTATTAACAAAATTGACCAACAGATATAAATATTTGTGAGTTTGCAAAAAGCATTCTCTATTCACATCTCTCTAATATAAAAATCCATATAATTCTATCCATATATAAACTAATATAAGTTATTTATCCCTTTGTGTTTCTTTGATGTTAATAAACCAAAGCAATGACTCTGGTTTTCGGACAAATGATATATGCTTGCCAATGTTTTTATTCATTTGTTTTAAGATGTAGTTATTTGCTAGAAATTTAAGGTGTTTTTTACACAACATGACTGAGTGGGAGAAAACTTGGAAGGACATTAGTAGGTCTTAACCTAGACGCCTAAGTTCACCTCCTCTGGGTTTATTTTCCTCACCTTAGATGGGAAGATGTGTCTGACTCATTGTTAAGGCCCCCAAACTGTCATCATGAATGAATTAACTGTGGTAATAACTGAGCCCCCCAAAATATTGTAGGTAAACAGGAACTTGAAAACTGCAATCCTATTTTTTTTTAAAGATTTTATTTATTTATTTGAGAGAGAGAATGAGAGAGAGCACATGAGAGGGGGGAGGGTCAAAGGGAGAAGCAGACTCCCCACCGAGCAGGGAGCCTGATGCGGGACTCGATCCAGGGACTCCAGGATCATGACCTGAGCCGAAGGCAGCCGCTTAACCAACTGAGCCACCCAGGCGCCCCTGCAATCCTATTTTAATGGCTGTTTAAAAACAATGTGGCAGATCTAAGAGTAACACTCATGAGGTTTCCCTCCTGCAATGTTTTTGTTTTGGTTTGTTTTGTTTTTTTTTACACCCATTAGTAAAGTATGGATTTTCATAGGCCACAAACTTGGGTGTGTAAAAACCAAACTGTCTTTGTTTAAATCCCTAATAACTAAATTTAGGGCCATTCAGAGCCTAAGTAGAGGAAAAATTTATAATTGATGTAGGGTTTTCTTGATCAAGCGAATTTCTCTATATCCATCTAAATTCTTCTTGGATAAAGTAGAGTCCAGGCACTAGCGCGGGAGGCACCTGCTGTTTTATACCCGGGGTCTCACCCAACTAGAGTTTCTCAAGGTATGTGCATCAGCTGTCTGGTGTCCAGTCACTAGACTTCAGAGGTTATTACCACCTCTCAGGCTATCACGCTCTCTCACCTCCACCAGTTCTTGCTGTTGCCCTTTGATTCCTCTCCCAGTGCCACAGAAAATATTACAGGTATTCTGAAAAGCTGTTTGGTAGCTGCAGGAAAGCAGGAGGGCTTTTACAACCCACCTCCGATGAGATACGCTGTCACTATGTCAATTCTGTAGTTGTTATACTGCATCCGTGTGTCCTGGGAACTCTGCAAGCCTTGTCATAACTCCAGACTTACTCTGGAAAGCAAGGTGGAAGTTTCATTCTTCTTAGGACTGCAAATATCTGAGGATTCCATTTTCCATCCCGTCTGAAAAACTAGACCCTGGAGAAGAGAGCAAGTTAGAGGTCCCTTATCAAGGCCCTAACAGTGTCTAAGTTTTATTCTTCCCTTCAAATAGTCCTTTCTCTTTCAACATGGGAACGTTTACCTCCTTTTTTGGGTTAGTGCAGCTTTCCATCTACTCTATTTTCAATCTCTTTTTCTATCTTTCAGGTCTTAGCCTTTTGAAACTCAAAAAAACTAGATTCTTATAATCAAAGCTTTTCCTCTCAAAGCTGTCTTTCCTGAATTTCAAAGATTATTTCTGAATCCAAAATCAAATAACTTGACTGCTTACTTTTCCCTGGCTTTCTGTGTGGCTTCTTTCTTTCCCCTTGGCCACGCACACTGCTGAGTCACTGGAGTCGTCTGTGATAACCATGATCACTGTGTTGTACTTGTGTGATTCAGAAAAAGGCCCCATTTCTGGGAGGGAGCCATAGAAACCACACATTATCTGGGTGGATTTGTCCTCTGGATACAATGGTTGGCAATGACATAGTGCCTTTTAGCACAAGAAAAGCTTCCCCTCCTCCCAGTCAGTGCAGCCCCATGACAGGATTCATGGCTTGGTAAGTAGGGTATAGACCAGATTTCGGCTCACCCAGAGCCCCGGGTTGGATGTGCTTGTGTAGGGCCCCCCAGACAGACATAAACTGCAATTTGAGGGACAAAGGGCAAGGAAGAAACCACTTCCGGAAGTACTTCAGAATATTGTCCCACTATCTGTGTTTTTTCAGAGCAAGATCAACTAGTTGTTACTGCAGTACCAGCAGTAGCGTAATGCTGTGATTTGGAACATGTAAGAAAAAGTAATTCATGCCATACTAAATAAATAAAGAGAAAGAGAAAGACTGTCATTTCTTTTAAAGAATGGTCCCAGAAAGAGGACTAGATACATCCTATCTTGTCAATTACTTGAATCCATTGAACAAGTGCAGTCAAACTTTGAAATGGTGGAAAGAATATTATCTTCCTATCTCACTTTGTCATCTCCCACTATGTAAGAATTCTCCTGGATTGATTTGGTCGCCCTTGCCAAAACCCATTCACCAATGCTCACTAGGTAAGGAAACTGCTTTTTCATGATTATTACCTGTGATGTTAATACCTGGTATATGTACATCACCCAGAAAGCATCCAATATGACTAAGTAAGGAATTCTGAAGCCAGATGCAAGCTGTATTTACAGCTCATTATAAAGTTATGCACCTCCTCACTACATCACAAACTCCATCTTCTATTCCTAATGTACAGTGTTAAAAAAATGAAATATGGGCTTCAGACACGCTCTTCGAAAATGTGCTCTTAGGACAAATACTCAACCCAATATATAGATCAAAGTAATTCTTATAGGATTTTCTTTTATTGATTATTGGTCCGCTTTATCTGAACATTCCTAAGATCAAAATCACTTTGCAAAAATGACTGTAAACTTGATAAAGTAGTAGCACCAGAGCACTGGCCTACTTTGAAATTGTATTGAAAAGTGAAAGCAAATCAATAATAATTACACAAACCAAAATGTATTATCTTGTCTTATTAATTCTTTAATTATGTAAAAGGTAGTGTAGGTAGGAAGATTATTTTTAGAGAACACCAAAGTCTATTAGCTAACTGTGTTCAAATATGTTATTCTACTTATTTTCAGAAGCCAACTTCAATTTTTAGTGAGATAAAGTTTGTAGAAATAAAGCATGAGGCACAAAAATTAGACAAATTTTGAAAAATTATTTAGCAATCATTTTACTTTTTTCCATATTAGAGAGGTAATAAAATATGTTCTTTAAAACAAGACAGTTACAGGATATAAATAAAGGTCCATCAGCATGGAAATCTATTGAAGATGTATTAAATAACTCAAGATAGTGGATTAGTATCATTTAACCTTCTTAAAAATTTCTAAACCATCTCTTTCTACATCCTTACTAGCATTGATTGCAATCAGTTGAATCAGTAGTTTATGTTCATTTCCTTTCATTTGCTATTATTTTACACAGGGGAATATTCGCATTTGCATTGTATTCCTGACATAAGTAAAACCCATTTCAAAATTCATACCTGCTATAATGTACTAGTAAATTTTAGCACTTCCTTCAGTAAGTCATCCTTTTCATAGGAATGTTGACTGTAAGAATCTTGCTTTAACAGTAATCTGAGGATAATAATGTCAAAAGATTAATAGTTAACTAAGGGAATTAAAAATAAAACCTGGCAGTTAGAAGAATTATCCTGTTTCTTACTTAAATATTAATCTCTAAGTGGGGAAAGAAGAAAAGCAGAGAAACTATAGATTAAGAAGTGCATTAAGGTATTCATTAGAAAGCATTTAGTGAAACAACCAGAATTCCAAACACAAAACCACTCAATAATTCTAGTCTTATTGCCTGGTCTAATGTAATGCTGTGGATGGGACTGAGGTGATAAGAAGGAAGTGTCTACACCACATACTGAGCAAAAGGAAAGCACCTCGCCTTCACTTGCACTCATTCACTATCGTCCACAACATAGATGTTTGCTATTTTAATCAACTGTTCTATTTCTTTCTTAATTTTAGCAATTATACCTGATGGAGGTTTTTTGTTTTTTTTTTTTTTTTTTTTTTTTTCTCTACATGAACTCTTAAGCGTTAAATGCTCTGTGGCTAATTAAGGCACATTGTTTTAGGTTTCTGGGGCCAGATTGTTTTACATGTCCAAGTGTCCGTCAGAAAGAGATATAAAAGTTATTACGTTCTACTGAGGGAAAGTTGTTATTCTTTGCGTGCGTATCATCTGTGAGTGAAATAAATGAATTCTTACCCCCTAATTTATAACACTGCAGTATTCAATTTATATTTTTGAATTAAACTCATTCATACAAAAAAAAAAACCTCACTCTGTAGTCTTTCTCTGTTCTTGTTTGTACACCTTAGTATACAAAGTTAATGCTGTGAATTATGAACTTTACATTTTGGTATTTTGCCTTGTTCATTTTGAATATACTTGTCTGTCTAGCTTATTGAGGCATAACTTGTAAGACAAACTAGCAAGTCCAGATCATCTTCAGATCCATCTAGTTTAGCCAGCCCTCCCAGGTTTTCTAAATACATTAACCTTATCTGGCTTCTCCTCAGCTTCCACTGGGACAGCCTCGGTCAGAGGTGTCTCACACAAGTAGGGTCTGAAGCAGCGGGCCCCTACTTTGCACATCCCCGATGATGAGTAAATGTATCTTTTTCTTATAGTGAATCATCTGCTTGCTTGAAACTTTACACAATGACTCTTTGCTCTTTGACTTGGAGCCCTCAGGATCAGGTTTAATCCCTTTTTCAGATGGCACAACTTTACGTGTTTAAAAACGTTTTCATCTAAATTTTTTTCTGATCAAGCAAAATATTCTCAAACTTTCTTCATATAAATTTTTTAAAGTGTCCTTTATCATCCACGTATCTGCCACACTGTTCTTCGTTACACTTGCTCTACTTGACCTATGTTAGTTTTTCAATGTGTTACCAAAAAATATATACATGATATTGCTTTTAATTTTCCTTTTGATAAATTCCCCAACTTGTTGTCAACAGTATAAATGACTCAGCTATTTGTATACGTGCCTAAACAAGTAGAATTAAGGTTTTTGATATTGTTCCCATAGTACTTTAATAACCATTTCTAATGAAGTCTAATTAGAAAACCATTATGTATAAAACAGAGCAATTAGACAAATAAAAGCTCTATTTCAGGAGTTAGAACATTTCTGTAAAAAGCCAGAGCGTATTTTCAGCTTTGTGGGCCATATAATCTCTGTTCCAACTAAGCAACTCTGCCTTTGTAGCCAAAAAGCGCCGTACACAATATCCCAAGGAATGGGTGTGGCTGTGTTCCAATAAAGCTTTATTTACAAAAACAAGCATGGGTTGGATATGTTCTGTGTGGCATAGTTTGCCAACCCTGATATACCTGATTTTGTTATCAGAAAAATGTTTCAATACTTTCAGTATAGCTTCCTAAGTATGGAATTTCATTGCACCTGAATATAGTTTGGATTCCATAAAGGGAAGAAAAACATCTGGCTCACTAATTATGAGCCATGCTTTTCTAGAATGGAATGAAGCTTTTGTTGAGTAATCTTTTGAAACAGAACTCAAATTATGCCCTATTCTTTTTCTAAAGAAAACTCTTTTGCTTCATATTTATTCTACTATCTCTTTTCTGTTCTCAGTGGAACTACTAGTTTTCTTTTATGTAATAAGACTGGAGAAATAATAATACTAAAATTGTTCTTTAACAGATTAAAAAAAAACAATTGATTAAAAGTTTTACTCTTGGGGAGGCAAGAAACTAGTAGCTAGGAGTATTTTGATATCCTTGTAGGAATAGTAGTCCTAAATATGAAGCCCATATTCCATTCTGGAAACATGTATTATATAAAGAGTATTTGTTTAATTTGTTTTCCTTTTCCCACACACGAGTACTGTCCTACTTAAATAATTAGAGCAGTCAGTACCTATACTAACACCAAGAAAAGAAAACACGTGCAGGCCAACTCTTTCTCAGCCTGTATGTATAAATGTATCAAATATTCTAAAATGTGATTTTATGGCAAAACAAAAACATGAACTGAAATATCTGAAAACAAATGCCTATAGGATATCACCAGCGGTGAGATTCAGTTTCATGTGGGGGTTATCCTAGAGAAGAACACTGAAAGCCATTTTCTTATGGAGGTATGCTCAAGGAAATAAAATTCTTGTTTTTAATTATCACAACTGTCTTTAAGTTGGTTACTCATCTCTTGAATTTATTCTTATCTTTTAAGTCAATAAAGTTACCATAATTATTTCTCTAATTTTTTGAATATCTTGAGGGACAATATTCAAAGTTCTGCAGATAATCTAGAACTCCTCAGTTGTTTGGAAAATTTACATTAAGAATTTTTTTTTTTTACAAGTATGCAATCCAGATTTCTCCAGGGGACTACTATAGTTTTTGAGCATTAAATATTGAAGAATTGAGACCATTCCCTCAATAGTATTCTTCACATCCGTGCCATACCCCCAGCCTCACTCAGGAGAGACTACTGATTTTGTAAACTTTGCTTCTTTTATCCACCTGAGAACATATGTTCTGAATTTGAATACAAAGGTGATAAAAGGCCACACTGGAGCTAGATATGGTTTTAGGATAATGGGAGTGTCTCCAGTCTTTATTATGTCTGCAAATATGTATTTTATACAGAATGGGTTAGTTCTGAATAATTTTGTATTATACTATATATTTTTAAAAAGACAAACTGAGGGTTCAGAGGGGAGGGGGGTAGGGGGATGGGTTAGCCTGGTGGTGGGTATTAAAGAGGGCACATACTGCATGGAGCACTGGGTGTTATATGCAAACAATGAATCATGGAACACTACAGCAAAAACTAATGATGTACACATGAGTACTGTCCTACTGTCCTATGGTGATTAACATAACATAATAAAATTTAAAAATGCAAAACAAAACAAAAAGATGAATGATTCAATTAAAAATTATGGCTGTTCCCTTTTAAAATGTCTTCAGTTGTAGTACAGTAACAAGGACCATTTTTAAACTGGGGCTCAGACTCTGATGACATATGATCGCCGTCAGCTGCATCAAGAGGCAGAGTCTGGGTAAAAATAAGTTATTTGACCAGAACAGCAGAACAAAGCTGAAAATCTTCTGACACCTGATCCCTTCAGCAGCTGTGGAAATCTATTGAAAGGGTCCTACTTCTAATGCATTTGTCAGAATGCTAATTGGAAAAATGACTTCATGTCATGAGTCATACAGTCACCTCTGTGGACCTCATTAGACTTAAATGAGCACACTCAAGTCTACTGCAGTCATTCAGATAGAGCCATATGTTGGTAAAGAAGCTCTCTCAGTAGTCCGGCTTCTGGCCAGTTGTGAACATTGTCAAGTGAAGAAATGGAGGGGGAGAGGGATCAAATAGAAATGTTTAATGGTAGATGTAGGGGATTATAGCTTCCTGAGGCATCAAGAATATGTAAAAGTTTGGGACTACCATAAATTCAACAAACTTAAGCCAAAGAAGTTTAGCCCAATTTTATGAAGCACCTTAGGAGCACACTGCTGCAGTGGAAACTAGAAAAGTAAGGAAGATGGCCTTAGAAGCTCACAATTTAGAAAGGCAAACCACAACCGATATAAGTCACTTTAGCAAAAAGTAAAGCTACTATTCCAAATTTCCCATTTATGTTCCTCAAGTGTGGATGTAAGGTATCAATTATGATTGTATCAGATGAGGAGTAGGAGAGGATGGAGGCATCAGGGAGCTTTTTGGGGTAGCCAAAATGGGACCTAAGACTGCAAGGATGGGGATAGATTCTGGACGCACAAATGGACATAGGCAGCTAAGAGAGAAATGAGTGAGAAGGCCTCCCAAGTAGCAGATACTACTGGGGGCAAGGCAGCATACAGCATTGCTGGGCAACAGAGCACAGACAATTTTGACTCTCACAGTAAGCATGGGTTTGAAGTAGGAGAATTGGGGTGCCAGTAAGACCAGAATGACAACAAAGTCTTTGAATGTCAGCCAGGAGACCACCAGGATAAAACCACATAATAGCAAAACACTTCACAAATATTTTTAAATGAAAAGGAATGGTCTCTAAGAATATAGAAAATAATGTTCTTGGTTTTTAAAAATGAATTTAACATTTATTTTGTAAAATATGCCCATAATCTCTTCATAGGTCCACACATTCACAATATAAATAATACTGCATTATCAAATCAATTAAATATTTTGTTAGGCTATTTGCCACCTAGAATAGCAAACTGACTCCTCATCTAAACTTTCTTTACTTCATCTTTTTATGAAATACATCAACCACCAAAGGTCCAACCAGTCTACTAAGAGTATTGTGCGTAAGTATACAACTCAAATGAGAAAACATTTATGGAAAGATTAGTATGGTCAAGAACTTAGGTGCTACAGAAGTAATTGTGTGATGGGAGGAATCACTGGCCTACCCTATGGTCTAAGTCTCACCTGGTCACTGCTTTTAGGACAGCTCCTGTCTGGTATTTTGGAAAATGGAGGTGCCATCCATTTTTTTTTTTTTTTTTTTTTAACTCAGGACTCTCATCTTGAGCCTCAAAAATCAAGAAGTCCCATACTATGCCAATTCTTTATCTTGATATCCTGGCTTTTCTGGAGTACTGGTCACTTCAGGACTCAAATATGCCCATGTTGTTCAGCAACTTACCAATGGCCTAGATATGCCAGGTGAAAGGCTGGCTGAAGTGAGGAGGGCTTTGCTACACAATTTAATCTCATTTTGTATTAAGGTGTGTATATCCACTATAGTTCTATAGATGCTACCCCTATCTCCCCAACCTGACTTTTTTGAAAAGGAAAATAAGGTGTAACCAATATAGATGTGTAAGCAACGGGCATATAGATTAAGTTGCATGAAGTAAACAAGGTTCTGGAACAATCACTCAAAGCTGAAAAGAGAACTCATCCAGTACTCCAGACATGTTCTCTCCCTCCATGCTGCCTCCCGTACCATACTTGGCCCACCAGTTTTTCCACCTCACAGACAAGGTAATCCTTATCTCCACTTCCATTACTTCTGTCAAGTTTTCACTGTTTCTGAAATTCCCGTAAATGGAATCGTGGAGCACATACTTTCGTGTCTGACATGTTTCGCTTAACCTTTTGTTAGATGCATCCATGTTGTACCACTATAGTTTGTTCAGTTTCCTTGTATTATGTCTATTATGTGATCGTATGAACATGCATTAATGTTGGATTACTTACATTGTTTGGCTATTGTGGGCAGTGCCTGATAACTAAAATGTTGAACACCCTTCCATGTTCTTATTGGCGATGCATAGGTCATTTAAAAAAAATTGTGTGGCTTGCCTTTTTATTATTGGGCTCTAATAGTTCCTTTTATATACTTTTTACCAGTTTTTAGTCATGTTCAGGTTAATGTTACCTGGAAAATATTACTATTCTTGATAGAAGTAACAGCTATGATGATATTATCTTGCTACAATTTCTATCTGCCTTTCCCTAGTGCCTTGTGGATGTAGCAATATGAAATTAATTCAGTTTTATAGATGGAGACGCAGTCCCCATAGTAAATGATCTTTCTATTTCTACTTGTGTACCTTAGACATTGACCCAAAGTTAAGGGATTATCCTACTGAAGTCTTATTAATATTTTACCTAGACCCTTAGATTTGTCTTCTCCACCTTGATTTCCTTCCTATTATTCTCTGGGTTTTATTCTAGTTACTAAGTTACTGTCTCTCATCTCTCAACTTCCCCTTCTGAACCATTTTGTGATACTTAAACTGGTCATCTAGGAAACACACTGCAGCTCTGCCAATGGGTTGAATGATTGGTTCCTTCGGGAAGGTGCTCTAGAGAAAGATCAGTGGCCTGGCAAAGGAACGCCCTCGTTCCTGTTTTTGTTGCATCCTGTAGGTTTACTACAGGCCTGTGTTCCCTGGGTCACCAGGTGATGAGTCTTTACTCTAGCAGAAGCAATTACCTCTATGCCAGCAGCTGTATCTGGTTTGAAGTTTTTCCAGCTCTTGCATAATCAACTTCATGGTGTCTCATTCTCACAGATTCAAACATTGATTAACTCATAACCCTACCTTTGGAGGTCAGGATTCCAGGTTTATGAGACCCTCAAGCTTGGAAATACCAACACTAGCTGTGCACAATCTCTTCCTCAGAGGTGTAAGTATCAGCTTCTTAGGGCCCTCTCTTCAAAGTTTGAATAACTTCACTATGTTTTATTTTAACTCTGGAGGTGTTTGCTGCTCCCTGTAGGAGCTACATTTATACTTTAGTTATTACTTTTTAACATTTTAATTAGTAATTACCTTCCAATAGTTAATAATTACCTTCCATTTTATTTTCTCTATCCAGGTAACTGGTGTGGCTTCGGTCTCCTAGCTAAATCTGCATGATCCAGAAATTGGTATCCAGAATGGTCCCCAGAAACACACACTCAACAGTGGGAGGTGGGGATAGGTTTTGTCATGTTCTCAGGCTTTTGTCATGAGCTCCTTATCACTGGCATACAGGTTGCTAGTAATCCATAACTAATCAAGCCACTACTTATGATTGATTTGCTGAAAGTGCCAACTGATGCAGGAGCTTTGAGAGGACAGAATGGTTTCAATGCTTGAGTATTTGAATCTAAGCACCACAGTATGCCAATCATCTCCTCTCTATTCTTTGACCATTTACAAAAATAACAAGCTTCAGTCTTCAATGTATATATCTGTATTACCTGTATTCTTTTCCCTTTTATTTTATGCAAGTTAATTTGAAAGTTAGCATTATAATTTAGTCTTAATGTGACAGTATTCAGATGGGGCTATGACTGAATTTAAACAGTAATTAACTGAATTCATTATCTGGTTCCCTGTGTATGATCCCTTATCCTCTAGTAGGCTACCATTGACTTTTCTACATTGGCAGCAGTGTTTCAAGAGTGCAAATGAAGATGCTGCCAGGTAACTTGAGGCCTAGACTCACAAGTCACACAATGTCCCTTCTACTGCATCATATTGGTCAAGACTCATCACAAGGACAGCCCAGATTTAAGAGGTAAAAAAACAAAAAAAAAAACAAAACAACCCTATTGTTTAAGGGTTACAGTACAAAGTACTAATTTAAATGGTTGTGCATACCTGGTTGGAATTAATTTTTCTGTCCGTATTTACAAACTAGCTACCCCAATCCCTTTCTAAAAACTGATTGACCACATAGGAAACTTGACAATTTATCCACATTTTTCCCCACTTTTTATTTCTTCTTTTCCATTCTTTCTTGGGCTTAGATTCTATAGTCCATTACTAAATAAAATCATGCACTTTAATCCATGTTCAAAAGTTTCGCCAATTTCTACCTCAGCCATACCTTTCTAGTACAATCCAAACCAAGGTATAACCAACTCTTTAACTGTAACTTGCTTGTATCCAGAAGTATTAGTCAAAATTAACAAATCATTTAACATACCATGACTAAAAAGGACCCCTCCTTATAGGTTTAAATATTGTCCTTGATTTCATCTGAACACTTCAAGTGGCAACACACACACACACACACACACACACACAAAGCTGTCCCTAAGTGGGCCTAGCAATTCTGTTATCATTTACTCTTAAATTCTTGAGTTGACCAGTTTACACTTCCTTCTTCCAACCATCCATATCAATTCTTCCCACTGCCAAATGATAGCTACATTGTGTTCTTCCAATGATAAAACAGTAGCAAGCAAAAGAGACCAAGCTCATCTTCCCACCTCCATTTCCAGTTTCCATTCTTCTTGTTTCAAGGAATGAATTCTTTCTGCTTCTACATCTGGCCACTTGTGTACAAAGTTTAATTTCCCCTTGCCTACTTATGGATTTCCATTTATGCATTTTCTTTACTTCTTTCTGTCCTACTAAGATTGCTCCCATCAAGATATCGATATACTTCAATGTATCTCATTACTGAAACAACAAACACAAAAATAACTTTCCTAAATCTTCTCCAGCTCCAGTCTACCTGTCTATACCCCTGGAGAGCAAAATTCCTTAGAGTTTTATATACAGTTTTTATCCTAGTATTTTCCTTTACTTTCTCTGTAGTTCAATCCCAAGTAGTTGTTCTTCTCTACTACTCTAATGAAATTGCTCCAATGAAATTGTATAGTCCATCTGTGTTTCTTCTCTTACTTAACAGATGCAGTTGATTATTCACTCCTTCAAACTTTTTCATGCTTGGTTTTTAGAAAAAAAACTCTTGGTTTTCCTCCTGCCTCCTTGACTTCGACTCTCCCTTTGCTAGGTCTTCCTACTAGTTGGGTCACTAAAGGGGAGAGTCATTGCGTGCTTAGTTCTGGAGATTCTTACCTCATCTAGTTATATTCCCTCACTAGTGATCTCATGTAGCCTCAAGGAGAGAAATACTATTCATATTGGAGTCTGTAGACTGCATCGGTAGCCCCGAGTTCCTCCTTTAGCTTCAGATTTACACAATAAATACCTACCCAACACAATCCACTTCATCTCCAGTCTTCCCAATTCTGTAAACAGTACTCTAGTTCTTCTAGCTGCTCAGACCAAACTTGGGATTTTTTCTTGACTTTTCTTTCCTTCATGTCTCTTAATAATCCATTACTAAGACCTGGCAACTCTACTTATGATAAGATTTCTTACAACAGCTTTACCCTCTTTCATCTGCAAGAGTTTTCCAATATACCAGGTTTTACACGTTTCTCTACAATCTATTCTCCACAGCAGACAGATCTTTAAGCTTTCCAGTTCTTATTTTATCATTCTTCTCTTTTTAGCTCCCCAAAGTTTACCTATCATTCACAATAAAATTGAAATTCCTTCACATGGCTCACAGGAGACTAAGTTATATCACCTAGTAGACTCTCTCATTTCAATTGCCATCACTCACACCTTGCTTACAGTATACCAGGTGCACTGGGATTCTTATTGCTCCCTGAACTATCCCAATTCTCTCCAACCTAAAGACCTTCATACCTGCTTCTCCCCTTGCCTTCCCACCCCTTCATGTTTTGCATGACTTTTCCTGAATTGCCACCCTTTAGAGAAACTGCCCTGATTATCCAGCCCAAAATATATGGGACTGTTTTTATATCCTGTTTATTTTTCTCAGGGCTTGTGTTTTTTACACTGTTATTTTCTTATTTACATTCTCTCCCATTAAAATATATTTACTCGGCGCCTGGGTGGCTCAGTTGGTTAAGTGACTGCCTTCGGCTCAGGTCATGATCCTGAAATCCCGAGATCGAGTCCCGCATCAGGCTCCCTGCTCTGCAGGGAGTCTGTTTCTCCCTCTGACCCTCCCCTGCCATGCTCTCTCTCTCTCTCTCTCTCTCTCTCTCAAATAAATAAAATCTTTAATATATATACATATATATATTTACTCTAAGATTAGTCTGCTATGTTTTTCACTGTGGAATCCACACCTTGAATAGTTACAGGCACATGGTATATGCTAATATTTTAAACAAATGATAGGAATGAATAAAGTTTTGTATTGTATTTGAAGTGCTAAGAAACTTCCTAGGTTCAAATTTTATGTTTAAATGGCAGTAAAAATGATTTTCACTCCTTTTTCCCCTTCTTTATCTCAAAGTCATCTAGTACATCTTGATTTCTGCACTTTAACTATTGTCACAATATTATTAGGTATCAGATTGTTTACAAACTGGCTTGTGGCTTAGTTTTTTTTTTTTTCCTTTCAATAGAAACTTATTTTTAAAAGATACATACATTCTGACAGCTTCAGATGTAAGTCTTTTGATTGGAGCATTTACTCCATTTACATTCAAGGTAATTATTGATATATATTTATTGCTATTTTATTATTTGTTTTGTCATTGTTTCTCAAGATTTTTCTCTGATTCTTTCCTGTCTTTGCCAGTTTGGTCTTTACTCTCTACTCAGAGTCCCCTTTAATATTTCTTGCAGGGCTGGTTTAGTGGTCACAAGCTCTTTTAGTTTATTTGTCTGGGAAACTCTTTCTCTATCCTTCTATTCCAAAGGATAGCCTTGACGGATAGAATATTCTTGGCTGCAGATTTTTCCCATTCAGCACGTTGATGTATCATGCCCTTCCCTAGAGGCTTGCCAAGTTTCATTTGAGAGATCTGCAGCTAGCCTTGTGAATTTTCCCTTGTAAGTTAAATACTTCTTTTGTCTTGCTGCTTTTGAGATTTTTTTTATCACTATATTTTGCAAATTTCATTACAATAGGTCTTGGTGTTGGTCTGTTTTTGTTGATTTTGACAGGAGTTCTCTGTGCCTCCTGGATCTGGATGCCTGCTTCCTTCTCCAGATTAGGGAAATTTTCAGCTATTATTTCCTCAAATTTTCTGCCCACTTTGCTCTCTTCTTCTTCTTCTGGGACTCCTAGGATACAAATGCTATTACATTTGATGGAGTTCCCAAAGTCTATTCTAGAGTTGCATAATTTTTCTCTTTTGTCTTCATTATTTTCCATTATTTTGTCTTTGAGGTCACTAATTCATTCCTCTGCTTCTTCCAGTCTGCTATTCATTGCAACAAGCCTGTTTCCAATCTTGTTTATTGTTTTCTTCATCTCTGATTTTTTAACTCTTATCTCTGTGGCTAAAGGTCTCCCTGATGTCCTCTATTCTTTTCTCAAGCCCAGCGAGTATCCTTATGATTGATGCTTTAAATTCTCCATCAGTCATATTACTTATGTCTCTGTTTCACTTAGATCTCAGGCTATGGCTTTTTCTTGTTCTTTCACTTAAGAGGAATTCCTTCACCTTGGCATTTTGTCTAAGTCTCTGCCTTCTTCTATGTATTAGAAAAACCATCTCTGTCTCCTGCTCCTGAAAGTAATGGCTTTATGAAGAATAGATCATGTGGTACATACGGCCTGGCACATCAAGGAGTGTCTCTGGTGTGTGCGGTGTGCACTCTGCTGTTGCATTGTGGCTGCTCTATCCTTCAGGCCAGTTGTCTGCAGGGGCTCTCCTTGGCTACTGTGGACAGTGTTTGGTCCCTGGCCTGAATGTGGCCTGTTTTAACTAGATGTGCTCTGGTCTGCTCGTGAAAGGAGACCTGACACCAACTCCACTAGAACTGAGGCCCTGCAGAACTCTCTGGTTGGGACCTGTGGTGTGGGCAGGGGTTTGTGTTGGTCTTCTGGGGAAGGGACCCACTAGACTGGGACTGAGACAAGCTTGACTGAGAAGGGCAGTGCTGCCAGAGCGTGGGGTGGGGGCTTGGTGTAAGCAAGTTTGGCAGCCGGTGTCTGCACTGAGCTGTGTTTATATTGATTAGTAACAGATTATTTGTGTACCCAGATCTTTATCACCAAGATTTTTTTTAATCAAATTCTTATTGGCTTATAAATTAAAACTTATTACTTTAACTTATAACCAAATATGTAACATTTTAACTTCAAAAATGTTGACATTTGTTTACCATATTAAAGGAGGGCCTACTATGTGCTAGCACTTTTTATAGTTCCTGGGGACACCATGTCTACCTGACAGATAAGGTCCTTTTCTTGGAGTTCCTCAGTTTACTGTGGCTGGGAGATGATCATTAATCAATAAAATTGCTACTTTTAGGTATTAAAAAGGGCTATAAAAATAAAAGGGCATCATGTACTAGTTTTGATTATAAAACTGGGAGTTCTTTAACTTGTCTTCTAAACGTTTTTAGACTCCTAGATTCAACTTTTTAAAGTGTTGACATTTCCATAATGTGGCAAGAACAATCACTCAGATCCAATGGTGTTCTGGAAATAGCTAGTACTAGCTTCCAAGAGCAAATTGTGTACAGCTCTTCCCAGTTGTTCACAACAGTAGCCTGAAATTATCTGTGGTGCAAGTATTTACACCATGGAAACTGGAGAAATAAAATCAGTGCATTTCTTAGTGTTGGTAGTCACACACAAACACACACACACACACCCTCAATGATTCTATCGGTCTTCCTGAAGAAATACAACCACTAACATTGAAAAGCAACAATTTAAAATAATGGAAAGGAAGTAGGTTTTCACAAAGTAAAATTAACCCCAAGAACTTTCCTGCTGAACGATAGTATTGGAACTAATAGCTTAGCAAGATCCACAAATGCATTATGTAGGTAATAAAGCTATAGTTCCCAGTCTGTGATACCAAACACTTAACTTGACATAATTAAGAATATTTACATCATCTAAATAACAATTATTGCCCTTCATACAGTTTATTAGATATGCTAATTTTAAGTAAAAAAAAATAGTGTATCATCTGAAGAAATTATACCAGATGGCTGAATCATTATTCTTCAACTCTCAAGAACTTTTAGTTTTCTTCATCTGTTTCTTCTGCTTAGCTCTTAAATAATAGAAGCTATTATCCTCAGTAGATATGGGTACATTGTTAATTATTTTTGCACTTAAATTTCTAATTGTTTGCTTTGTATTTTTTTCAGCTTATGAACACTAAAGAGATTTAAATTTTAGAGGCTGTCTCATAGACAACAGTAGAACAGTATCCACTAACTGAATTGTTTCATTGACATACTATTTCTAATTTTTTGAGGACACTAATAATTTCTAATTATTAAATAAGTGGTTGCCTTGTTTTTAATAGGTCTCACTGCCCCCTACCCCTTTGGCAAGCAGGATTGTCTTTATTGGTTTGTTCAGGTTCAAAGCGTATACAAATCTTGAAAAAGCTAAACTTTCAAGGGTTCTGCTAGGACAGCACATCCACAAGGCAAAATCTTCACACTTTCAAAGAAAGATGATATACAGTATAAATGGATATACAGTATAAGTAGTTTCAAATCAGAAGGGGCTTTTCTGAGTTGATTAACAAAAGACAGGATAATAGCAAGGTAGGCAGGAGACACTGCTCCTGCATGAAAAAAACACCTTGATACAGTCATTAGCCTTATTTGGCAATACGACTTTATCTCTAATTGTAGTGAAGCCATTCAGCAACCAGCCCACTGATTTTATATAGCTCCTTCAACTAAAAGAAGCAGTTGCTGGATGTTTCAAACTTTAGGAAGAGGTAAGACTTTGAATCTTTGGAAATTAGATAAAAGTAGCTCGTCCAGTGGGGACACTGAAGGCTACAGAACAAATTCAAACATCACAAACACATTAAATAAAAAAAGACTCAAATGAGTGTCTGCAGAAGCAGATAATCCACTATGAGATCATACAGATACAGAAAGAGAGCTGCCAAGTTGAGAATTATTTTTAATATGTAATTTTTTAAAAGATTTTATTTGAGAGAGAGAGAACACGAACTCAGGGGGGCGGGTGGGCAGAGGGACAGTCTTCCTGCTGAGCAGGGAGCCTGACGTGGGTCTCAATCCCAAGAACCTGAGATCATGATCTGAGCCACCCAGGCACCCCATTACTTTAAATATATTTTTTCTAGATGGAAACATGCTATTCATGCTAAACATTTTGTCAATCACAGTATTCTTTCAAATAGCCAATGTACGTAACAGTCCCAGACAGGATACCTGTGTGCTTTACATCTGAAACTGTATAAACCATACCTGCAGAACCCTCATACTAAGCAGTATTTCTTCTTCTTCCCTAAGGGGGCGGGTACCCAAAATAACAAGAGATGCTAGGAGATGATTTTATATACATACACACACAAATATATACATATATGCACACATGGATGTATGTGTCTATGTATATATTTATGGATATAATCTATATTATATATATCTATAGTTTAATATTTCTGAAATCCAGATCCATCAATTTATGTTCATTTATTACATTTTCTCCACAAAGCTGTTACTAAATTGTTACATCTTCTAATCAACCATGCTTTAAAAATAAAGGAAAAAGGGTGCGTCAGTGGCTCAGGTGGACCCGATCTCAGGGTGGTGAGATGGAGTCCTACATGACGCTCTGCTCTCAGCACAGAGTTGGCTTGAGATTCTTTCTCCCTCTCCTTCTGTCCTTCCCCCTGCTCATGTATGTGTGCTTTCTCTAAATAAATAAAAATCTTAAAAAAAAAAAAAAATAAAGGAAATGTGTTCAATCCTCTTTAATAGGAGTAAACTATTCAACCCTTATTTTAGTGACATAGCACAAATTGTGATTTCCTTGTATTTAAATTTCAAGTGTAGTAAGATTGTTTTATATTCTAATTTACCCAGGTATTTAAGAACATTAAAAAAATGGAATACTTGGGTTTTTTTTTTTTTTTAAGTTAGAAACAAACCTGCAATAAGTAGGGTTAAACCTTTAAGAAATTGTCTAAAATGCTTCTTAAAATTATTTTTGTTTCTAGGTATTCCTTTTGTGGAGTGATTTCTCTATGTTGAAAACCTGTGTTTTTTTATCTTCAGCTATTAAATCACTCGCACAGATTTCCTTCTATGACCCTGATACTAATAAGGAAGAGAATAGTTACATAACTGACAAGAACTAAAACAGAACCAGGGAATAAAAAATAACTTTCCCCATTTGTACCCTATTTTGGGAATCAAGAGGAAAGCTGTTCATCCTATAATATAACCCCCCAAAAGTCCTTTTAGATCATAAGCTGCCACCCTTACAGCACTGAAAACCTTTACAACTGAGTTTACAACTACTTTTAAAATAACTGATCAAATTAGAACATCATTTAAAATAATTACATTCAACACAGAGCCTGAAGAAGGAATTCTATAAAACGAGGACCTAAAATTTTTCTAATCCTTTGTGAAAGGATAAGAGAGAAGATGCTCAAGTTTTTTTTTTTTTAAACATGGGTGGTATTTTGCACAGTCCATAGATCGAATCTGCCCCCCCAACACACACACACACACACACACATACACACACTCTCACACACGTATGTTATAAAATAGTCTGTCTTAAAGACAATTACCTGGACTGTATTTACCCACTATTCTGGCCATATGCCTTTCAAAGGAACAGAGAGATGAAAGGAATTTTATGTCTTCCTAAATACTTAGGTAATAATGTTGCACTTTGCCTGGACTACAATGCCTGTTGGCTCTTCACAGCCTTGTTTTTGATGCTTGATTTTTCTCACATATTCCTAAGACCAAAAATAGGTCTTCACTATTCTATGAGCTGGGTAATTTCTTTTCATTCATTTCTGTTTTTATTTTATGTGTCAATATTTACCAACTATCATAAAACTGACCTAGTATGTCGTCTTTCGTTAATCTATTTCCATCAGAAAACTCACATCCTCTAAGGACTGCACCTTTATTTTTATCAATTTTGTAAATGCAGAACTTTAAGAAATCACCACTGCCCTACACTAAATGTGGGAAATCCTCTTGAGGGTACTTAGCTATTAAACCAAAATTTCAGCTCTATGCATTGCATTAAATGATAAGAGTGATAATCAATTACCACAAAAGAGCTTTTTGTAGATCACAGGCTATGGCATTTTGAATGAGAAGACACTTAGCTGACTCAAAGTACTGAGGAAACCTAAGGTATTTGCAGGGGGAAAAAAAAGGCAAGAAGGACAGATAAAGGTAAAAATGGGTGGCGTATGTGAGCTCTTGGCAGATGAAAATCTGAAAGTGCCAGATACAAGAGTGAGTTTGGTAATACCTGCAATTTTACAAACCTGGGCTTAAATGTGATAATTAGGTAAAACACACAGTGCAGTGGTGCTTAGAACACAGTAGGTATCACAGTCTCCGTGAATGTGAAAGCTTGTGGTTGAACCTAAAGGAAAGCATGTAAAAACTGGATTTGAAGTGATACAGAAAGTTTAACTTCCCTTCATGAGGCCACTTCACCTACTACAATAATCATCATTAGATTTCTTCATTGTCTTTAGCGGGAAGACAGTCAGAATTCAAATGTGCCAACGGGGAGAAACAACAATGCAAAGATTATTCATGATGGCACATTGCACCAGTTAGAACATCTGCAGAATTGAAGCCTGAGGAAATGGGAGAAAAAGGCTGATCTAGAGGTTTACTGCAAGAGCAGTCTGAGAGGTTCACTCCTGAAGAAAGGCATTCTGGAAGCCCAGTGCCTTTATAAAATCCAATGGCTCTGTGTGCTCTGGTACACTCCAGCTTCTCCTTTGCGTTTGCTTTTCCTCAAACTATACTTCTCTTTGGCCACAGAAGTCCTTCTCAGACAGTAGTGAGACATTAATTTACATGTGAATGACATGAAATTTAAGTGTTAAAAAAAGACAAAGAACAAAGATTAGCAGAGAAACGAAGTATAAGAAAGGCTGACAAGTGAACAACTGAGAAAGTGTATATATAGGACTAAACTTGGCTCACAGAACAACATACTGAGTATGGGAATAGATACTAGAGATGAAAATTGAAGTATTCGCAACTTTTTCTCTCCTCCCTCCTCCTTTGTTTCTTCCAGAAGTTTCTGTCACATTACAAAATATAATTTTCTGAACTCCTGTTCAATAGACTTATCATAATGGTTTTATTTTGAATCATGGGAATTGCAATTTGATTTGGGATTCTTTTAGAATGGGTGCCTTGTGGAGAAGAGCCTTGTGACCGAGGCAGCAATTTGATTTGAGGCACTTATGCAACAACTAGACCAAACGAGCTGAAGTTAGAGAATTGCAATATAAAGGGATAAACTGCTCCTCTATGCCATGCTGGATGAGAGGGGGTTTCTTTCTTTAGGAAGCGATGTTCAAAAAGGAAGAGTGAATGAAGGAAGCCAACAGTATGTTCTTGCATAAAAACACCTGAATCTTAAGAAATCTCAAAGAGTGTTAGGAGGAAACCCAATCTCTACAGGTGCTGAAACAAAGTCCTGTTAGAATTGTGATGGAGGTTTCAGTGGCAAATATTAAACCTCTCTTCTCTGAAACTTACATCTTCACATTTTGCCATTCTAAGTATGATTACCTTCAAATCAGTGATAATACTACTAACAGTCGAGATTTTCAGCACTTTTTTTTTTTCCACTTTGTTGGGATTTCTAGGTTTTGTACTATTAGTATAATGCTTTTGAAGCTGATTGTTTGGAGGGGAAAAAAGTTTTGTGATTTCATGTCTGCTCTATGGAATCAAAATTATACCAATCTAGTAACTCTATAGAAATTGGATAAAATGGACTGAAAAATAATCTGGCTATGCCTTCTATTTCTCCACTGAAAAACTAGCATTCTAACTTTGTGCTATTATTCTTAATTTCAAAAGAGTGAGTTATAATTAGCAACATTTCTAGTGTTTGCTCTCATCTATTTGTTTCCACACAGTGTGTGCATTTTTGTCTAATATTTCATATATATTCCTTTTGGTCATGCACCTTGTAACTTCCCTTTTAAATTTAATCCAAGAAGGCTATGTTGAGTATTTCTTTAAATCCTCAAGATAAATAATTCAGTCTTTTACACACTTATGGAATTCAAATGTTGGTACAAGTACTATTGGCCAAATTTTATTTCCAATATTCTGATCAAAAGGAACTTTTTATCCACTAATAGAGGCAATTTTTAGGAAAACAAGTTCTGCTTTTACTGTTAAATCCATAGTGAAGTTCAGAAACTAAAGTATTCATTTCAAAATTTAACTATCAGTTAAAACTTGTTGGAATATCAACATTACTTTTTAATATATTGCTAACAGTACTTATAACACTTTGTACAGCACATTATAGATGTGTCTCTCATAGTGCATCATCTACCGCACAAAATTGATCGATGAAAGTGGTTTCACTGCTTTAAATATCAATAAAAGTTGACTTTGGTTTAGACATTGTAGAACTGTGAACTTTGATGCAATTTTTTTTTTTTTTGGTTCAATTAAACCATTTGCTTATATTCCCTCATGTGATATTAACCACTGTTGTGCATCATTCCAAATGCATTTTCTTATGGCTATCATTCTAGTTAATTTATCTTATCCCCTAGACAAGAATTAAATATTTATCCACTTAATATTTCTGTTAACTTGCATTCTCAGAAAGGATATGTAAGGTTATAGCAATGCCTACCTGTTTCTCAGAAATCTCTCAAACTCTTCCCAGTATTATGCAACAAGTCATAATACAGGACTATGTTTTTTTGCCCATCTAATGTGGATAAAATCCTGTCATTTGACCAATTTCTCATAAGGTTTCTGAATATTATAGTTTCTTAGAATGATTATAGTTTTTATTTGTTATTACTGTTTGTACTATAGTACATTTGTTTGAATGCATACTCATTCTGTTACTCGAGTTACCTAAGTATTACAAGATTTTATGTGATTAAATCTACCTTTTAAAGTGGAATTATTCATGTATGCATTGAAACGGCATTTCTGCCAATCTCAAGAAATAGTAACTATCACCCGTCTTATTAAAAAACTATGTGTTAGGGCGCCTGGGTGGCTCAGTTGGTTAAGCGACTACCTTCGGCTCAGGTCATGATCCTGGAGTCCCTGGCTCGAGTCCCGCATTGGGCTCCCTGCTCGGCGGGGAGTCTGCTTCTCCCTCTGACCCTCCCCTCTCTCATGCTGTCTCATTCTCTCTCTCAAATAAATAAATAAAATCTTTAAAAAAAACAAAAACAAAAAAAAACTGTTATACACAATGAATCAGGGAACACTACATAAAAAACTAATGAAGTACTATATGGTGACTAACGTAACATAATAAAAAATAATTAAGAAAAAATTAAGTTTAACCAAACAAGATTGCTGTGGTGTTAACTGCCTTATGATCAGATAGCCAGCTTAAGTTCAAGTGTAATGACTGATCAAGTTCACGAAGTACTAGATTCCTAGTGAAGACACCTATAGTTGGGAAGTCATAGCCTTAAGATGTAACTTTGGTATTTTGGGAAACCCTCTTTAAGAGTCTAAGTCAATGTTACTTTGAAATTCAAACAAATCTGAGTATATATTGAGGGGTTACATTAAAGCTGGTTTGAGGGGGCGGAGCAAGATGGCGGAGGAGTAGGAGACCTGGATTTCCTCTCCTCTCAGGAATTCAGCTGGATAGGGATCAAACTATTCTGAACACCTACAAACTCAATAGGAGATTGAAGAAAAGAATAGCAACAACTCTCTGAACAGAAAAGCGACCACTTTCTGGAAGGTAGGACATGCGGAGAAGTGAATCCAAGGCAATATGCAGGAGGATAGACAGCAGGGGAGGGGGGCCTCCGTCGGCCGCTTCCGGCAAGTGATAGAGCCGCGGAGCACAAAATCGGAACTTTTAAAAGTCTGCTCCGCTGAGAGACGTCACTTTGGTGGCTAAGCTGGGGGTGGAACCCTCGCGGGACAGTGTGGTCTCGCGGACAGAAAGACTGGGGGTGCCTGAGTGCGGCAGAGCTCCCAGGTAATGGAGCAGGGAAGCTGGCTGCAGAGGCGGAGCCCAGGCGCGGGCTCTCAGCTCGGGGTTGCCCTAAACCGTGATCCGCGGCACAGTCAGGCCACTGCTCCTCCAGCAGGGACCCATCAAGCGGCAGATCTGGGGAGACTCCCCTTCCTCCCCCAGGAGGAGCGGAGTGGGACTGCACTGCAGGGATCTGCTGGGTTTGGAGACTCCACACGGGGTCGAGTGCTGGAGATAGAAATGCATGGTCACAGGCCAGGTGAGCACGGAGTGCGGCTGGAGACCGGGGAGACAGGAGTGACTGACTGCTTTTCTCTGGGGGCTCACTGAGGAGCAGGGCCCCAAGTTCTCGACTCCTCTGGGGTGGAGACTGGGAGGCTGCCATTTTCACTCTCTGCCTCCAAAGCTGTACGGAAAGCTCGCAGGGAACAAAAGCTCCGGAGACCAAACCCGAGCAGATTACTTAGCCCGGACCGGGCAAGGGCGGGGCAATTCCGCCTCCAGCAAAGACATTTGGAAACCAACAGGCCCCTCCCCAGAAGATCAGCGAGAACAGCCAGCCAAGACCAAGTTTACCAATCAATGACAATAGCAGAACTCCAGCACTAGGGGAATACTAGACATAGAATTCATGGCTTTTTTACCATAATTCTTTAGTCTTTCAAAGTTAATTTATTTTTTTAACTGTCTTTTTTTTTTTCTTTTTCCCTTTTTCAACCAACATCTTATCAATCCCTTTTTTAAAAAACATTTTTATTTTTCATTTTTAGAGTCATATTCTATCCCTTCATAGTAGTTACCCGTATTTTTGGCATATATATATAAGTTGTTCTCTCTTTAAAAATTTGAGATAGTTTCTTCTAACAGATCAAAATATACCCTAAATCTCTAGTATATGTTTTTTTTTTCTATTCCCCTGCCTGATCACATTCTCTCCCTTTTTTTTTCTTTTTTCATTTTTTATATCCTTTTTTTCAAACAACTTATCAATTCCTTTAATAAATTTTTTTATAATTTCCATCTTTACAGTCATATTCCATCCCTTCATCATATCAACCCTTATTTTTGTACATATATAAGTTTTTCTTTCTTTAAAATTTTGGGAGGCACAGACCAAAATACACCCCAAATCTAGTGTATGGCACTAATCTATATACCAGCCTGATCATATTTGATCACATTCTGGGGTTTTTTTTGTTGTTTTGTTTTGTTCTGTTTTTTTATGTTTTTATCTTTATCTTTTTCTTTTCTTTTTTCTTTATCTTTTTTCTCTCTTCCCCTTTCTTTTCCCACTGCTTCAGGTCTTTTCTGATTTGTTTAGTGTATTATTTTCTGGGGACGTTGTTACTCTGCTAGCATTTTGTTCTCTCAATCTATTCTCCTCTGCACAAAATGACAAGATGGAAAAAATCACCTCAACAAAAAGAACAAGAGGTAGTACCGACTGCCAGGGACCTACTCAATATGGACATTAGTATGATGTCAGATCGAGAGTTCAGAATCATCACTTTAAAGATACTAGCTGGGCTTGAGAAAAGCATGGAAGTAATTAGAGAAACCCTTTCTGGAGAAGTAAAAGAACTAAAATCTAACCAAGTTGAAATCAAAAAGGCTATTAATGAGGTGCAATCAAATATGGGGGCGCTAACTGCTAGGATAAATTAGGCAGAAGAGAGAATCAGTGATATAGAAGACCAAATGATGGAAAATAAAGAAGCTGAGAAAAAGAGAGATAAACAACTACTGGATCACGAGGGCAGAATCTGAGAGATTACGGATACCATAAGACAAAACAACATTAGAATAATTGGGATCCCAGAAGAAGAAGAAAGAGAGAGAGGGCCAGAAGGTATAATGGAGCAAATTATAGCAGAGAACTTCCCTAATTTGGGGAAGGAAACAGGCATCAAAATCCAGGAGGCACAGAGAACCCCCCTCAAAATCAATAAAAATAGGTCAATACCCTGACATCTAATAGTAAAACTTACGAGTCTCATAGACAAAGAGAAAATCCTGAAAGCAGCTCGGGAGAAGAGATATGTAACCTACAGTGTTAGAAAAATTAGATTGGCAACAGACCTATCCACAGAGACCTGGCAGGCCAGAAAGGACTGGCAGGATATATTCAGAGCACTAAATGAGAAAAATATGCAGCCAAGAATAGTATATCCAGCTAGGCTGTCATTGAAAATTGAAGGAGAGATAAAAAGCTTCCAGGACAAACTAAAGGAATTTGCAAACACAAAACCAGCCTTACAAGAAATCTTGAAAGGAGTCCTCTAAGCAAAGAGAGACCCTAAAAGCAACATAGACCAGAAAGGAACACAGACAATACACAGTAACAGTCACCTTACAGGCAATACAATGGCACTAAATTCCTATCTTTCAATACTTACCCTGAATGTAAATGGGCTAAATGCCCCAATCAAAAGACACAGGCTATCAGATTGGATTAAAAAACAAGACCCATTGATATGGTCTGCAAGAGACTCATTTTAGACCCAAAGACACCCCCAGATTGAAAGTGAGGGGGTGGAAAACCATTTACCGTGCTAATGGACATCAAAAGAAAGCTGGGGTGGCAATCCTTCTATCAGACAAATTAGATTTTAAACCAAAGACTGTAATAAGAGATGAGGAAGGACACTATATCCTACTTAAAGGGTCTATCCAACAAGAAGATCTAACAGTTGTAAATATCTATGCCCCTAACATGGGAGCAGCCAATTATATAAGGCAATTAATAACAAAAGCAAAGAAACACATCGAAAACAATACAATAATAGTGGGGGACTTTAACACCCCCCTCACTGAAATGGACAGATCGTCTAAGCAAAAGATCAACAAGGAAATAAAGACCTTAAATGACACACTGGACCAAATGGACTTCACAGACATATTCAGAACATTCCACCCCAAAGCAACGGAATACACATTCTTCTCTAGTGCCCATGGAACATTTGCCAAAATAGATCACATCCTAGGTCATAAATCAGGTCTCAACCGGTACCAAAAGATTGGGATCATTCCCTGCCTATGTTCAGACCACAATGCTTTGAAACTAGAACTCAATCACAAGAGGAAAGTTGGAAAGAACTCAAATACATGGAGGCTAAAGAGCATCCTACTGAAGAATGAATGGGTCAACCAGGAAATTAAAGAAGAATTAAAAAAATTCATGGAAACCAATGAAAATGAAAACACAACTATTCAAAATCTTTGGGATGTAGCAAAGGCAGTCCTAAGAGGAAAGTATATAGCAATATAAGCCTTTCTCAAGAAACAAGAAAGGTCTCAAGTACACAACCTAACCCTACACCTAAAGGAGCTGGAGAAGGAACAGCAAATAAAACCTAAACCCAGCAGGAGAAGAGAAATAGTAAAGATCAGAGCAGAAATCAATGAAATAGAAACCAAAAGGACAGTAGAACAGATCAACGAAACTAGGAGCTGGTTCTTTGAAAGAATTAACAAGATTGATAAACCCCTGGCCAGACTTATCAAAAAGAAAAGAGAAAGGACCCAAATCAACAAAATCATGAATGAAAGAGGAGAGATCACAACCAACACCAAAGAAATACAAACAATTATAAGAACATATTATGAGCAACTCTATGCCAGCAAATTAGATAACCCAGAAGAAATGGAGGCATTCCTAGAGATGTATCAACTACCAAAACTGAACCAGGAAGAAATAGAAAACCTGAACAGACCTATAACCACTACGGAAATTGAAGCAGTCATCAAAAATCTCCCAAAAAACAAAAGCCCAGGGCCAGATGGCTTCCCAGGGGAATTCTACCAAACATTTCAAGAAGAATTAATACCTATTCTTCTGAAACTGTTCCAAAAAATAGCAATGGAAGGAAAACTTCCAAACTCATTTTATGAGGCCAGCATTACCTTGATCCCAAAACCAGACAAAGACCCCATCAAAAAGGAGAATTACAGACCAATATCCCTGATGAACATGGATGCAAAAATTCTCACCAAAATACTAGTCAATAGGATCCAACAGTACATTAAAAGGATGATTCACCACGACCAAGTGGGATTTATCCCTGGGCTGCAAGGTTGGTTCAACATCCGCAAATCAATCAATGTGATACAATACAATAAAAGAAAGAACAAGAACCATATGATCCTCTCAATAGATGCAGAAAAAGCATTTGACAAAGTACAGCGTCCTTTCTTGATCAAAACTCTTCAGAGTATAGGCATAGAGGGTACAGACCTCAATATCATAAAAACCATCTATGAAAAACCTACAGTAAATATTGTTCTCAATGGTCAAAAACTAAGAGCTTTCCCCCTAAGGTCAGGAATGCGGCAGGGATGTCCATTATCACCACTGCTATTCAACATAGTATTGGAAGTCGTAGCCACAGCAATCAGACAACAGAAAGAAATCAAAGGCATCCAAATTGGCAAAGAAGTCAAACTCTCACTCTTTGCAGATGATAGGATACTTTATGTGGAAAACCCCAAAGACTCCACCCCAAAACTACTAGAACTCATACAGGAATTCAGTAAAGTGGCAGGATATAAAATCAATGCACAGAAGTCAGTGGCATTCCTATACACCAACAAAAAGAAGAAAGAAATTAAGGAGTCGATCCCATTTACAATTGCACCCAAAACTGTAAGATACCTAGGAATAAATCTAACCAAAGAGACAAAGGATCTGTACTCAGAAAACTATAAAATACTCATGAAAGAAATTAAGGAAGACACAAAGAAATGGAAAAACGTTCCATGCTCATGGATTGGAAGAACAAATATTGTGAAGATGTCAATGCTACCTAGAGCAATCTACACATTCAATGCAATCCCCATCAAAATACCATCCACTTTTTTCAAAGAAATGGAACAAATCATCCTAAAATTTGTATGGAACCAGAAAAGACCCCGCATAGCCTGGAGAATGTTGAAAAAGAAAAGCAAAGCTGGCGGCATCACAATTTCGGACTTCCAGCTCTATTACAAAGCTGTCATCATCAAGACAGTATGGTACTGGCACAAAAACAGGCACATAGATCAATGGAACAGAATAGAGAACCCAGAAATGGACCCTCAACTCTATGGTCACCTAATCTTCGACAAAGCAGGAAAGAATGTCCAATGGAAAAAAGACAGTCTCTTCAACAAATGGTGTTGGGAAAATTGGACAGCCACATGCAGAAGAATGAAACCGGACCATTTCCTTACACCACACCAAATGGTTGAAAGACCTCAATGTGAGACAGAAGTCCATCAAAATCCTAAAGAAGAACACAGGCAGCAATCTCTTCCACCTCAGCCGCAGCAACTTCTTCCTAGAAACATCGCCAAAGGCAAGGGAAGCAAGGGCAAAAATGAACTATTGGGACTTCATCAAGATAAAAAGCTTTTGCACAGCAGAAGAAACAGTCAACAAAACCAAAAGACAACCGACAGAATGGGAGAAGGTATTTGCAAATGATATATCAGATAAAGGACTGGTACCCAAAATCTATAAAGAACTCATCAAACTCAACACCCAAAGAACAAAGAATCCAATCAAGAAATGGGCAGAAGACATGAACAGACATTTTTCCAAAGAAGACATCCAAATGGCCAACAGACACATGAGAAAGTGCTCAATATCGCTCGGCATCAGGGAAATCCAAATCAAAACCTCAATGAGATACCACCTCACACCAGTCAGAATGGCTAAAATTAACAAGTCAGGAAACGACAGATGTTGGCGGGGATGCGGAGAAAAGGGGAACCCCTCTACACTGTTGGTGGGAATGCAAGCTGGTGCAGCCATTCTGGAAAACAGTATGGAGGTTCCTCAAAAATTTGAAAATAGAGCTACCACATGATCCAGCAATTGCACTACTGGGTATTTACCCCAAAGATACAAAAGTAGGGATCCGAAAGGGTACGTGCACCCCGATGTTTATAGCATCAATGTCCACAATAGCCAAACTGTGGAAAGAGCCAAGATGTCCATCGACAGATGAATGGATAAAGAAGATGTGGTATATATGCACAATGGAATATTATGCAGCCATCAAAAGGAATGAGATCTTGCCATTTGCAATGACGTGGATGGAACTAGAGGTATTATGTTGAGCGAAATAAGTCAAACAGAGAAAGACATGTATCATATGACCTCACTGATATGAAGAATTCTTAATCACAGGAAACAAACTGAGGGTTGCTGGAGTGGGGGGGGGGGTGGGAGGGATGAGGTGACTGGGTGATAGACACTGGGGAGGGTATATGCTCTGGTAAGCGCTGTGAATTGTGCAAGACTGTTGAATCTCAGATCTGTACCTGTGAAACAAATAATGCAATATATGTTAAGAAAAAAAAAAAAAGAAGGTAACAGGAGGGGAATAATGAAGGGGGGGGAAATTGGAGGGGTAGACGAACCATGAGAGACGATGGGCTCTGAAAAACAAACTGAGGGTTCTAGAGGGGAGGGGGTGGGAGGATGGGTTAACCTGGTGATGGGTATTGAGGAGGGCACATTCTGCATGGAGCACTGGGTGTTATGCACAAACAATGAATCATGGAACACTACATCTAAAACTAATGATGCAATTTATGGGGATAATATAAGAATAAAAAAATTAAAAAAAAAAGCTGGTTTGAAAGTCCCTCCCTGAAAAAATAGCTTCTTAATTATTGAGAATTGCTATTTCTGAGGATAAGCATTCATCATCGGTGGGGGAGCAGTTCTGAATGTCACAAGGTGTTTATTATTCAGGTTTTCCCACACTTAGGCTTTCACTGATGTATAGTGAACTTCGAATACAGCAGTTTCTAATAAACAGTGAGGAGAAAAAAATAAACTCTTCCATTAAAATTTAAGTAAGGCTAAACTACTCTAACTGTCCATGAGTACTCACAAGATTAGGTAAGTGTGCTTGGTGGTAGTAAAAAAGGTACAGAAGGCATATAATACATGTTTCTGGAGTAAGAAGCTTTCACCTGAAGTAATTTAAAACCTTAGTTTCATATTAAAACATTGTTCCATTAGGGAATAGAGTACACACACGTGTATATTTTAAAGGTATAACAGAAATCTAAAGAACTCTTAAGCATGTTTCTTGCCTCTGCTTGCAGGGATAGGTTTATAGAAAAATCTGAGGAATGACCATCAAGATTAAGAATATCAAACAGCCAACTATGTTGCCCATGAGGAGCAAAAGATATATTGCTTACTGGGGTCTGATGCAAACTCATCAACAGAGTGAACAGATTAAGATGGAACTGCTATCAGTTGGACATGAAGAAAAAGCAAACAATATTCCTTCCTGACTGCAGTGATCTGAATTTGTGGCTTTTGAAATTGTACTGTGAACATAGAAGATTCTTTTTATTTTGAAAATCAGAGCAAAAGAAAAGCCAAGTGACCTCATGTGATATCCTGGAAGTCTAGTTCATGGACACACAGAAAAGATACCTAGAAATCTGTGGCTGGAAATTGAAGTGTTGGACTTCAAGAGCTCAACAACAATAACTGTTAATTGCATCATGGCCCTTTATTTCCTATACAGCTTAGGTGGCCCAGAGCAATACTGGTCTCCCTGATAATTGCAGTGAACGCTTCTAAACTGCACATGCAGTTAACAAGCATTGAGCTAATACAGTTATGAACAAATTAGAACAATATGTACAGATATCTTTTATTACATTATCACAAAGTATGTGCAAATTTTATATGAAAAGCATTACTTTTCATTACAAAGTTAATACTGCAAAAATGAATATCTAGTATTGAGTTCCCCATTTAATCATTTTATGTACCTGACCCCAGTGTTGGCCACCTTTCATGTGCCAGGTGCTGTAGTAAGCTCTGAAGATGGTGGGAAAATGCAGACGCAGACACACGCACACACAGGTGCACACACACACCAAATCAGGAAGACGAGCCCTTAAATTCAACAATTTTCATCAGGGATGCAGACAAGTCAGCCAGAGAAAAATAATACAATTGTTTCAGAAGGGTATATTAATAACTAAGAAAAGTCTAGAAGCATACTTCAATTTCACATTCTCCTGGCTGCAATGACAAAAACATCTTCTGGCAGGGCCCAACAATAGCTCTCAGAAGAGCTAACCAGCCACACAATCAAGAGGGGAAGGTGGTGTTGGTGGGTAAGTACATTGGGTGTCCCAGGATCGGGAATTGCTCAGGCTGCTGTGCCACTGGCCCAACTGTTGAGTTGTTCAAACATCTCCTGAGGTATTTGGCAGCTATCCTATCACTGACAGAAAATTAAAGACCATAGCCTACAAACACACCTGACTAAACTTTAAAGGAGATGTTAAAAGATTTGGATATCACATTAAGTTTGATGTCAAATTGCTTTTTGATATTTGGCAAGCATTTTTAACCTTTTTGGTGCCCAGTTTTCTAAGTTTTTGCATGATTATATAATTTTAGCAACTTGTAAAGCTGACATTCCATTGGTAATTTGAAAGAGTGTCTGTAAAAAATATTTTTAAAAGGTCCAATCAAGAGTAGTGAAGAAGCAATCTTCCTGATAAGAGCATCTTTACTATACCCGAACTAAATATATTTCAGTGTAGAACTTGTTTGAAAAGAAGCCTAGGAGATAAGAGGGTTTCATATTGTCCAAATTACAATAATCATGCAAATAACTTGTATTCATCAAGTTATTGATGAGAAGTGGTTCTCAAACTTTAACATGCAACAGAATCACCTAGAATGTTTGGGTAAGCACACTCCACCGAAGCCCAACCCTGGAATTTGTGGCTCACTAGGTTCGAGGTGGGGCCAGACTGGGAACAAACAAGTTCTCAGAGGATACCAGTAATACTGTTCCAGGAAACACACCTGGGGAACCATGGGCTAAGAACAGTATTGCTAGATATTCAACTGCATCTACACAATTAGAAAAAATACTGAAGTATTGGTTTTCAAACATACACATATCATCTAAACATAAAGCTACTACAGATGGGTATATAACTGTATTAGGGTTTTTAATGTCAGATTTTAGTTTGAATTTTAACCAAACTGGGTCTAATTCTTTAAATGGCATACCGTTAGTTAATAGTTGTTGTTAATCCCAATAGTTTCTAAACCTAAGGGTCATAAGGTATACTTGCCTACAAGGCTAGGGTACTGTCACACAATAGGTTACTGTACGAAAACATCAATTCTTTTTCATGTTTACATTACACTCTAAATATAAATATATATGACCGCCTGAAAATGTTAACTGGAGGAGAAAATTTAAATATTACTCTTTGTATTTTTGACTTAATTTTCTTTTCATAAATACAATCCTAAGTCATTCTAAACCACTTAACTTTTAAGATAACATATAAATAAGTTATTTGTCAAAGTGAATTATGGGCTTGTTTAATGACCTCTTGGCTTGCCTTTTTTTTTTTTTTATTAGAATTCTATTGAAGGCAATCTTGTATTGGATTATAGGCATGTTCTGAAGTTTAAGAAACTTATAAATGTATAGTGTTAAATGCCCAAAGCTAATTGTCTTGTAATTTTTCCTGAGCACTGGGTACAAAACTCCTATCCTTTAAATCCGTGTTCATCTGTGTATCTCGTATACAAAGTAGATACACTCATGCATTTACATAATTACACAAATAAATGAAAATAGAAAAACCTATTTGAAAATCTTTCCAAGAAGTCTGTTTTTCTACAATACCAAACAATACGTCAGAAGTACCTCCTACCTTCATAATTTCTTCTTATGTTTGTGTGTTTGTCTTATTTTTTGTATCAGCAGCTCTGATTTATCCATTTAAGATTTTTATGTTATTTCGTTTTTTGTTGCTTGTTTATTATCAGCACGTATTTTTGGAAATTTTCTTTGGATTTTTTTTTTTAATTGATGAGATTTCATCCCAGTTTGTTAAAGAGAACCAGCTGTTTTCTTGAAAGATAATTTTCTGAAGCTGTTGTGTGCCATAATTACACAGCAATTACACAGTGATATCCATAAAAGCAGATGAGGATTCTATGTGTCCTTTTACCTCATTAGAAGTTGCAAAAATGACAGATGCAGTCTATCTTAGTTTGACTATTGCCCTCTATTGGCAAATTCAAGTTCTGGTATAATCTAAAAGATAGCAGCAATAAAAACAGGGATAGATTTTGTTTTTGTTTTTAAAAACAGCAGCAACATCTTGGGTCACAAGGTAACACCATCAAAAGTTTAAAAAAACTCTTTTCACAATTATAATTTAAAAACATACCTTTAAAACCTAGCTATTAAAAAAAAAAAGAATCATTTAAGCTAGTGAAGTGAGAATTGGGGCTTTTTTCCAGCACCAAATTGCAGAGCACTCATCTTTTCTCTCTCACTCAAAATCTATTTGAATCATACCCCTCCTTGCAGTGGAAAATCAGTTGGATCTTTTCCTTGTTCCCAGAATGTATCCTCTTCTTTGAGGCAATCATTGCTAAGAAAAATCAGATTTTTACATTTCTTACCATTTCTAAAATCAGCCATTTATCTTACCTTCCACATCCTAGTGATAAACAGAACAAAACAAAGCAGAACAAACCCTCAAATCTTTGGGCATAGGCAGAAGAAAAAATCATTTCTAATAAATTGCTGAGGATTTTCATTTTATGAGTCATCATATTTTATGTATTATGAGTGGGATGGAAGATGTGCAACAATCAGCTTTAAAAAAAACTTTGCTGGGGCGCCTGGGTGGCTCAGTTGGTTGAGCGACTGCCTTCGGCTCAGGTCATGATCCTGGAGTCCCGGGATCGAGTCCCGCATAGGGCTCCCTGCTCAGAGGGGAGCCTGCTTCTCCCTCTGACCCTCCCCCCTCTCATGTGCTCTATGTCTCTCTCATTCTCTCTGTCTCAAATAAATAAATAAAAATCTTTAAAAAAAAATATAAAAAAATAAAATAAATAAAAATAAAAAAAAACTTTGCTGAAACTATCTCTAGTGTCGTGACCTTTAATTTGAGTTCTATGGTGGGAAAGGTACGCATGTACAAATAAACACTACCTTGCATGTATCCTTGGTTCTGACTGGCAGCTGGGGAATACGGTATTTTAATAATTCTTATTTTGGCAGAACTAGCAGGAAGCAATCTAGTTTTGTAGCCAGCTAGGCAAGCAGAGAAAACAAATCTAGGAGTCCTTTTATGACTTCCAGGACTCAGAATTTTTAAAAGATTTGAACCTTTTTAAAAAGTAAAACTAAATTCTTTTTCTTCTCAATTTCACTTTTACCATTTACACCAGGTAGACTGCTATCTTGTCCTGTAATATCCGTAATATAATCGTTGGCTGTGCCACAGACTTAGTTCAGTTTAGCTGCAAAGTTCCTGGATTGATGTCAAATTTAGGAGTTGAGGATTCAAATTAGTTCCCTTTGCCAACACTAACACAAATCTTGGAGCACTTTCCTTGGATGCACTAAAATGGTGACAGCTTAGAGAACCACTGGGGAAGCTTTTCATACGAGAACTCAGATTAATTTAACAACTCTGGCTTAGCATGATCCCACCTCGGTTGCCTCTTCCTTTGTTTAATTAAGACCACCACTGCCTTTTTGAGAAGAAGATTTATCTCCCGAAACAAACAGATTTCAAGCAGAACCCATAGTTGAACAGAAAAGGGAAACAAACAAGCAAAAAAACCAAACAGAATTATATGCCTGTAATGGCTTGTCTTGTTTCTCGTTAAACTCCTTTGCCAAATGTCTGCTTGCACCTATATAGCATCTCTGAAGTGAAACGTAACTGCATAATGGACAGGCTCTTCTACTTTCTAGCAATTTCAGTCACTACCTGTGAACCAGCATTGACCAGTCTTTAGCAGTTGACAAAACTATGTAGGTTGCACGTTCAGAGAACCCGCGCAGTTGTCATGACAAGCACCTGGTAATGTACAGAATTGGACTGTAACCTATTTAACCTGTTAGCAGAAAAAAAAATCCTTGTCTTCTGGCTTTTTCTTATTGAGGGACTTTATTAATTCTAATATTTCTAAGCTGTATGTCAAACATTTTACTCATCACAGATTGCTATTCTTCATATATTGATATTCTGGTTAACCAAAAAATCCCTGGCAAAATAGGTCATTATTATTTACCCATTCATTTATAAAATAAACACATATTTAGTACTTCTATGGGTCAGGCAAAAAATTATGCATGCTATGGATATGGCCTGGAGTAAACCAAACCAAACTCCCCTCATGGAGCAGATTCTCTACTCGATGGAATAAGAAAATAAACCAATAAGCATTTACCATGTCAAGTGGTGCTAGCTCTTACAAGGAAAAACAGAGCAGAGTATAATTTTCAGAGTTCAAGCAGGGACACAGAATTACTATGAATGATGCAGAATCAAGGGACTTACCATAGGAACATAGAATAATTGATCTCACACAACTGTGGCTACTGCCAAGGTATCTACACAAGACCAAAGGCTTTCCATCTGCTGGTGAGCTTCACTCTCCATTCATCTCAGGAGCAAGGACAAACTGGCATCTATGAAGATACACTGGATCCCCTCAGAACATACTGGGACCCAAGTCTGCTTCTCGGTCGTTAAACCTTGATCACCTGTGGAATGAGGGGGCGCTCTTCCCCACCGAACTGCAGACCTGCAGACTCAGCCAAGTTAAAGGTAGTGATGATTGGGTAGAGAAAGGGGAGCTCAATTCTGTGGGCTGCTTCCGGGCTCCCAGGGCTACGGGCACAAGATGCAGCGGCACCGTCACCACACAGACTGGCCAAGCATAAAAGCTACTGATTGATTCCAACTTTCAAGTATCACAACAACTTCTCCTGGAACCAACTTAACCTGGGTTCATACAGGGAGGAATTCTGAGAGGCACAGCGTCGGTGTAGCTGAATGGACACCATGCAAGTGGTGATTTCAAGTGGGCAGTTGGATTTAGGAGTGTGGATTTTAGCAGAATTGTCTGCCTAGACATACAAATATTAGAGTCCTTAGCATAGGGAGGGAATGTAAAGCTTTTACACTGGTTGAAATTATCTAAAGCAAAACTGAGGGGAAAAAAATTCTGCATGACATTTCAATGTTTATAGGTCACAGAGCTCTTAGGAACTGGTATGTTCAACCCACAGATCGTAGTTTGCAAACTCTAACCGACAAAGTAACACCTCACATGACATGGTTTCTTATAAAGGCATTGCTCTTGGTATCCAGCTTACCTTTCTAGTCTTACCATTATACTCCATTATGAAACCACACACATCCACTGATAACTACATCATGACAACTACTCGATGCTGTCCATTGCACACTCCTAACCAGATCAGAAAATGTGTTTACTGCTGCATAAAAAATACTAGCACCCACTTTCCCCCCACAATTCTAATATATAACCATAAAATGATAGCAATAGTCAACAGGAAAACAGGAAAATCAATATTTTCTAAGGTTAATATCCCAAAAGAAACAAGCTACTTCAATATGCAAACATACTACTACTCATGAGAAATAGACTTATACATGGACACATACTTGATACATTGAATTCATAGTCAAGAGTAATAATGTCCCCTTTAGTTTTATGTATGGATATGCATATTTGCAGTTAGGAAACAACCTAATTTATTAGAGAAAACGAAGATTTTGTACCTACAGATACTGAAGTTACTATCATAGGTCACTCCTATTTGTGATCTAGGCCAAGCTATCAATCATCACTTAATTTTAGTATTTTTCTCTATGAAATGGTGTGGTTCTAAAGGCTAAAGTAACTAGTGTCTATTTACATATATATTTAATTACATGATGCATATTACATACTATGTGCAAATAATATAATTCATGTCATATTGCAGGCATGAATGTAGGCATGCAATCAATGTTTATTCTCAAAAAAAATCCTAATTTTTAAAAACTTACTTTGATGCCCTTAATGATGCCATTTTTTTTTTATGCCATGATTATACTAAGTATAATGAATACTGTTGCAATCCTTCAGCTATCTATTTGGATATTCAATGACTAATCTATTCTCTGAACCCTTCAGATCAACTAGTCCCTTTGCTATATATTTTTTTTTTAAGATTTTATTTATTTATTTGAGAGAGAGAATGAGAGAGAGCACATGAGAGGGGTTAGGGTCAGAGGGAGAAGCAGACTCCCTGCTGAGCAGGGAGCCCGATGTGGGACTCGATCCAGGGACTCCAGGATCATGACCCGAGCCAAAGGCAGTCGCCCAACCAACTGAGCCACCCAGGCGCCCCCTTTGCTATATTTTCTGTTAATTAGTGTAATTACCACAAACTGCCCAAACATACAAATGCCATGTCAATGACAATAAACCAGTGAGATTCTTGCAAAATTTTCCAGCTTTATTCCCATCAGTGTCCAGGAATCCAGGATACCCCATTTGCAACCTTGCCAGCTCAAGACTCCTCCCTTTAAAAATTTGAGAGAGACAGAGAGACAGACAGAGAGACAGACAGAGAGACAGAGAGACAGACAGAGAGACAGACAGAGAGACAGATAGAGAGAGCACCCACAGTATTGCTAGAGAGGCTGGGGAACACAGCCTTCCTGTGTGCCCAGCAAGAGAAAATGACGTTAAGAACCTTTATGATTTTCTTTTCAAAAGTTTACTGAAGTTGAGAACAAGATTTCTAAAAACAAGGAAAAATCAATTACAACAGTCCGAAATATACAATATATTCACTATGTGAAATTTTGGAATATTTTGTAATCTCGAAAGAATTTCTAGGGATAAAATGTTTACCAAATACTTCAGACAGAAATACAAACAAACAAAAGGCAAAGCCCTCTCACCTAAAACTTACAACATGAAACCAGCACAAACACCTAGAAATGATTCTCCTTTATTAGGTAAATTGGGAAGGATTCCTATGAATGGCCAGATAGGTCACTTCCAGGTCTTTCTGGATATCCTTTCATTTAAATAGTCTTTAAAAGTTATTTGTCTCAACCATTCTTGGTTTATTTCTACTGATTATCAACTGCCAATGTCCAATGTCCAATACCATAGAGTTTGAGGTCATTAGCCTCTTAGTCCATGAGACAGAGTCCATGTTAGAAGTGGTTGTGTAGTCTTCACCCTCAGAATATGACTTTTGGTTTAACCTCCCTTGCCACAATGACTCAAGGAATCTCTAGTAGTATACAGAATCCAGGTTGAAGGCTACATACCAACACATAATTTATTCCTCACTCTAAATACCAGGTTTATTTAATAAACTCTAACTGATGCATACAGCTTCCCCAGAAAATGGGGATCAATCCTGTACCCTCGAAGGGACATGATTAGCAAGGGATAAAAGCTGAAAAGGGCTCTGTACCATAGTGTCACTGAGCTGAGGTGGGCCACACCCATTGCAGATCAGCTCTCCTGATCCTTCACATCCTGGTAAGGAATGAAAAGCCATTTGGAAACTGAGCCTGAGAGTCAAGAGACTTCATCTGTGCTGTTAACTGTGGTTTGCCTCGCCGACATTTTTTATCCCCACAGATTTAAGTAAGCCTGGTGCTGGGTAAAGTCTACTGGGCCTTGTGACTTTGAAGGCAACATCACTATACCTGGTGAGCACAGCAAGTAACAAACACGTCCGGGGGCAGGAAAATCAACGGCCTTCAGGAGGGAGCGTGCCTCTGATGTTCTGCTTTTGCTCTTGCTGCTGCTTTTCCCTGTTGCAGCTGAGTCAGCAGATAATTCCTTAAACCACTTAAAGGTTTTCTTTTCTGGTTGAGGAAACTTCAGTAGAGTTCAGGAAAAACCTGGAACTTTAACTCTTTGTAGCTTTCTTTTTTTGAGAGAGAAAGAGCACGCATGCTCGAGCAGGGTGGAAAGGGGCAGAAGGAGAGGGAGAGAATCTTATGCAGACTCTGAGCTGAGAGCAGAGCTAGATGTGGGGCTCACTCTCATGACCCTGAGATCATGACCTCAGGGGAAATCAAGAGTCGGTTGCTTAACTGACTGCATCACCCGAGCGCCCCACTCTGTAGCTTTCTAATTTGAGCCCCCTCTATATGTCTTAGATAACTCATTTCTGAAAATGAAGACATGGTTATGCTTAAACACTGAAAGGGTTTACATTACTTCCCAGTCTTGCTAATAATGTTCACAAGTCATTCATCTACAATTCTTCTCTCTTCAAAGGTAGCATTGTACTCATCCATATTAACGAGTAACATTTTTAAGCCTCTTAACGAACCTTTTATTCATTGATAAAATAAAAAATGTGATGGTGGGAGGGAAAGTATGGACTCTAAAAACATTTTATCCAGGAGATCAAGGACAATTGATTTAATTTTCGTGATTTGTATGATCCAGATATTTGAATCACCTAAGCAAGTCCTTAGAGCACCCTTACCCCTTTGCCCCCCATTCTAGTCTGTGAGCTATCTAATCAAACTAGGGGAAAAGAGAAAAGCAATTCATTAAATGATAGCACATTTCATTGAAGATATCTGAATTCGATTCATCCTCGCCTGGCTTACCGTAGGTCTTTTCTGATATCATTTTGCTATTAGACAGGATATTAGTTCCTATTGCTCTGTAGCAAATTGCACAAATGTAGCATCTTAGAATAACACAAAATTGTTGGCTTACTGTTCTGAAGATCAGACATCTAAAATGGGCTTCACTGGGCTAAAATCCAGGTGTTTCCAGGGCTGCTCTGCTTTCTGGAGGCCCTCAGGGAGACTCGGTTTTGTTGCCTCTTTTCCTCTTTTTAGAGGGTACCTGCAGTCTTTGGCTCACTACCCCAATTCTCTAGCCTCAAAGCTAGCAAGATCGAGCCAAGCGCTTCCCATACCACCGGTTCTCCGGTTCTCTGCGTTCTGCCTTCCTCTCGCCTTTATAAAGACTCTTATGACTCCATTGAGCCCACCTGTGTAATGCACGACGCTCTCCATCTCCAGGTTAGTTAATTAACAACCTAATTCCAGCTGTAATCTTAATTCCCCTTTGCCATGTTAGCTACACGGTTACAGCTTCCAGGACTCACAATATGGACATCTTTTGGGGAGCATTCTTCTGCCTAGCATAGACACCTTGATTCAAGTAATACTTAATAAAATAAAGCAAAAAGTTGGTGTTTTTAATCTGATAGGCATGTCACACTTTGCTGTGAAAGACTGAGGTTTCCTTTATTACAGATTTTTCTTAGGCAATTCACTTGGTGTTGCTTGATGTTTTCCTTCTTCCTAAGGCAGTGTTAGGACCTTCATGTAGGCATTCTGCAAAAGCATATTTAATTATTTCAGTACATTTCTTTCCTTAAAAGAGACTGCATACTTTTCAAAAGCAAAAGTGCTTCTAGGTTGTTGGCTCTAATTGAATTGTTTGCTCATGACACCTGGGTCCTGAGCCCATGGCTTTGGCTCCCACGTAATCCACACATCAAATCTTGACATGTATAATGTGAGATGGTCACATTAAAAATTTTGTAAAGAAATTTCAGCAACTATTTTCTCCTTACTCCCCATATCCTGTATTGTTTTTCCTGAAATGCTAGGAAATTAGGACTTTTTCATCGGCCCTCAGAATACTCCCACCAAAATTGACACTTAAGAAAAAAATTTTAGTGGACCTAAAGAAAGCATAAAACATTAAATTATATAGGCTTCTTAGAAATATAAACACAACTAAGCTGCACATGAATCTGGAGTTCGCAGTTCCATTATTTGTACAGCAAAAGGCACATTACAGGAAACTGTGAGTACTTGGGAGATGTTCTTGTTTTGCTTGCTTAAACATAGTCGTTTCGTTTTATTTGTCCCATCCTTGTCCTGACCTAATCCCTATCACACTTGACTGAAAATAGAGTAGTATTTACAGGGCAAAGTCAGAGGATAGAAATCAGTATCTGTCCTAAATGTAAATCATCAAAGAGATGATTTCCATTATTTTGGAAATTTCCACCATTCCATTTCTTATCCATACAAATGATAAGAAAGGAGAAGGTGAAGGACTTCGTTATTTTTAATCAAGCCTGTTTTCAATAAGCAGTGATTGGTGATACAACATAAAAACCCGATTTTCAATATTTTGAGATCAGATGACACTATGACATCTGGGCAAATTGTAATTATTATTCTTATAAAGTATTTTCCAGATTTATTTCAAATTACTCAACAGATATTACCCTGCATGAATTTCTCAAAAAAAAAAAAAAAAATTCCATCAGTGGCTTTTGGGAAGCAAGCATAATGAAACAAAATGTATTATTTCATAATGGTCTTGTTTGTCAAACATAGTATTTATATTAATACTTTCTTATTAATTTCACTTCAGAGGCCTCATGAAACTTATTAAATATTTTATAGATGAGAAACTTAAAATACCTGAAAAGGGACTTAAAGGTACAGAGGGAGGTAGGCCAGTTGACAACAGGGATGTTTTCTCCGGATTCTTAAAAAGTATCTAGAATTCTGCTCTCGGAGACGAGATCTCCTTTTGAACTGCCGTGCCATCAGTGATCCGTTCAACACCCACTTTTGCCATTCTCTGTGGAGGCACTAAGAAAAATAAGAGAGTTCCCAGTTTTAAAAGTCCAGAGTTCAATCGCGAAAGATAGAGATGTAAACAATTAGATAAGAACCTTGTAAATAATATAATGGAAGGGAAAGCAAGCACCTTTATAAGGCAACTCAGAGGAGCGAATGGCAACATTTTAGGTCTACACAGCCCCAGCTAAAATACACAAGTTACTGTGGAAATTTTTTCCTCCTACTGCTCACAAAATAGCTATACCAGATGATTCTGGCAGAAAACAACTGTTTGCATCCATAATTTAAAGCACACCAGCAACACATACTCTAAAGGTACGGAAGGCGAGCACTTTCTCAATCTGTGCTAATTTGGTCACATAAATTCCAGCTGATCACATTGAGTGCTATATTTGCATGAAATACAAAATAATTCTAAATTAATTTTTATACAGTGATAACATCAAACATTTCAACAATCACAATGACTATCTTTCTGAAAAGTGTTATAAGTATAATTTTGCATAGGTAAATTGCCTATGGGAGTTGAATTAGCATGAGCCTCGGGCCCAAAACCAAAGCAGGTCATCAAGGAAAGTAATTAATAACATGTTGCTCTCCTTTTACTAGATTCTAGGGAATGGGCATTTGTGCAAAAAATCACATAGCACCAACCAACAGGTAAAAGGCTTGTGTCATTAATGGAAGAGTAATATGGGCCTCAAAGGAGGAAGGGACTGATTGTTAAGGATAACCATAAACACCAAAAATGACAATTTTTAAAGAGTAGTTTTTCCTTTGGGCTTTAGACTCCTGCATCTCAGGCGACTATAAGCTTAGGCATGGCCTTTGGGAGAATATTGTGCACTCTTTAAAATGCTTTTACTTTTGCTCCAGAGTGATTGTGTAGAGATGTGCAAGTTGTGCACTGCACAACTCTAGGGGCCTCATTCACATTGTGGGAATCACATCATAGAATAATTTTCCAGAAGATAGCAGCACTGTTTCACATTCCAGTATATCACCATATTGCAGCAGATGGAAGTAGTGTCCTGAGGAAGAGATGCCTCTTTCTGTTTTGCACATAAGCCCTGAGGTTGCTCTTCAAAGGAATCTCATAGTATTCAATTAAATGCTAGGGGAAATTTTTCCTTTTATTATTTTTCCTTTGATGTCAAGTAGATGAAAACTCTAAAAGAAGACTGGAAAATAAAGTGGACAGTCCAGCCTTGACAAGCACACATACCAGAAAAGAATTAGTTTCACCAACGGAAGTGTAGGTATTGAAATTCCTCCAAACTTTAATGTGGCATTCACATGGAAATAATCTGGGGAGGGGCGCCTGGGTGGCTCAGTGGGTTAAGCATCTGCTTTTAACTCAGATCATGATCTCAGAGTCCTGGGATCGAGCCCCACGTCAGGCTCCCTGCTCAGCTGGGAGTCTGCTTGTCCCTCTCCCTCTGCCCCTTCCCCTGCCCATGCACTCTCTCTCTCTCGCATGCTCTCAAATAAATAAATAAAATCTTTAAAAAAATAATATGGGGAATTTTTTTTAATGAAAGAAAGTGTTATATGTAATGGACAAAAGTGTTGCATAACCTTTCTATAAAAGAACAATCCAGGGTTTCCTTAAGTTCCATTAAAATTCTATTGTTGAAAAAGCTCAAAAATTAAAACATTATTACAGAAAGAGATTATGTTTACATAAATAACACCATCATTATATGCACGCACACGTGTGTGTGTGTGTGAAGCACTACATAATGTATCCACCTCAGTGATTTACAATAACATACATTAATGGTATGTTTTAAGCTTAGTAAAGTTTGGCAACAAAGAAGTCTTTAATAAATCTAGTATTTCTGATATTATGTCGCTTTACAGCATGTTTATCCTTCCAAGATCCATCTATTCTCATCTCATATAAAAGATGTGCGTGGAATTTGTGTTGAAAAGCACTGTTTTCATGATATTCTAGACATAAGAAGATTAAGAGGTATCTTATCTTTTTCCCATTATATTGGCCACATAATTTTTTTTTAAAGTTAAGACTAAAAAATTGTAAAAGATATAATTAGGAAGAAGAAATCTGACTTATGAGATGACATGAAGTCTGTGTTTTATTTTAACATTCTGGACCCTTAGCCATCTTTGCCTTTAGAGGCTGCATTAAAGAACTTCCACTTAATTAACTGACACTGCTGATCTGAATTAATGACAAGATCCCTAGCACTTGTTTCCAGCTTTCTCTAGGGAGCCAGCTGAATGGAAAAGGCAGATTGAGAGAGTCTCTATGGGACAACTGAATCCAGGAGACAGCATAGAGGCTAATTTCTATTGTAAGACCTTCATTAGTCATCTGTTGGGTATAGTTACTGAGTTGGGAATATTGCTTTAGCAAAAGGGGAAAATACCCTCTTTTAAATAAATCTACTCAAATGTGCAAGATTTAAGATTCCCTTTGACAAGAACACTTAACATTTCAGATACTTCAGTCATGTCAAGTAGCAATGTAATAAATGTGAAGGCCAGAGGATTTTGCCCTCAAGAATTCCACTGTGTGAAAATTAAGAGGAAATCAGTATTGCTTAACACTTATTTCCAGACTATTCATATGACAGAGCCCAAACTCTGACGTTGCTTTTCTTTTTATCCTTACAATTAATCCCATGAATGTTAGAGACATATGCCCTCCTTTCCCAGGTGTTTAATTCTTTCATAGCAAAAGATTCTTTACTCACTTGGCAGAACTGAAAATAACTAAAGATTAAAAAATGCCAATGCTTTTTGTAATTAAAAAAAAAAAAAAGTCTTGACTACATCTCAATTTGAAGGGTGAAATGATGAATGCGACCAAAATGGTTTATGCCCTTTAGGAGGTTCCATAGTAAGAGTTCACTGCATTTGTTTCCATACATACGGCAATGTTTTTCTGCAAAGCACTGCTTTTGGAATACATAGAACTACTAGTGACAAAGAGGTAATTAGGAGTAAACTTTTTAGGAGTCAATATAGGTTCTCCTGTTTAAAGACCATGTGCCTCTATTACACATGGTTTTTAAATTTTTCACAACTGTTAAATTGTCCGTGGACAATGCTTCCCATTTGTAATTCTGTACGAGAAAAAAAAGGGGGGGGGGAGTTAAAAAGTTAGTAATATAACAAGAAACATATGAACTTTAAAAGGATAAGATAATTGGGCGCCTGGGTGGCTCAGATGGTTAAGCGTCTGCCTTCGGCTCAGGTCATGATCCCAGGGTCCAGGGATCGAGTCCCACATCAGGCTCCCGGCTCAGCGGGGAGCCTGCTTCTCCCTCTGACCCTCCCCCCTCTCATGCTGTTTCCCCTCGCTCGCTCTCTAAAAAATAAAATCTTAAAAAAAAAAATGATAAGATAATTTATAGCAATTTCATATATTAGGGGAAATAAATTATTTATACTAAAGTTCCTTATTTCAAGGGTGCAATATACAAATAATTTTTGACCAAAATGTTAATGTACTTTTGGCCACTGGAAGTGTGGTAGATGAGATATTATAACACACTATTCCACACCGAAATAACCAGTAGCTACATATAACTTAGTTTGCATTCTGTTGCTGGTTTGCTTATAAATGGCAAGAGTAATTTAAAAGAGCCTTTTCTCTCTCCCCGAGAGTCAGGAGGTGCTAATAGAACAATGAAGGCAGGAGTTTTTGTGATGTCAGTTTTTCCTGGGGGCCTGTACAGTACCAATTTGCAGCCGGATTATTTAGGTGAAACTAGAAATTCCAAGGTTAAGTTGTGCACCTGAGAGGGACCAAGGAAATCTCACTTTAGTGATACTTCATGGTTCCTACTAGAAGGAAATGTAAATGTGCTCTGTGAGACAGAATCTCCAACGTGGGCTCTCAGGACTCCCACTGATGAAACAAAACAAAACAAAACAAAAACAAAAAACCACCAAATAATCAGAAAAATCAAAATTAGCTTACATAAAACTAAACATTATTAAACCCTCACTCTCCCAAAATGAAAATTTGAAGTGTCAAACATAGAATATAAAATAATTATATATGAAATGCTGAAAGAAGAAATAAAAATGGAAGTGATATGATCAAAAGTATGAGACACATTTGAAAAAAAAAAAACAGCCAAAGAAAATATTAGAAATAAAATATATTATTTTGGGGGTAAAGGTGTCAATGAATGGACTGAACAGCAGGTTATACACAGCTGAAGAGAAAATGAGTCATGAGGAAGGCAAAGCAGAAGTGACCCAGGGTGCGCTATGGAGAAACATGTAGGCAGAAACCAGAAGACTTTAAAGAGATACAATGTTCCAATGTATATTTAATCAGGGCACCCAAAACAGAGCATAGATAAAATAAAGGAGAGGGAAATTTGAGGACAAAATTGCAGACAATTTCCTAGAATTAATGAAAGATAAGACATTGAAGAATCCAAAGATACTGAAGCTGGAATCAAAACACAAACTTCACACTAGACAAAATTCACTAAAACTACAAAATGTCAAGGTAAAGAGAAGATTTTAGCAAGTTTAGAGATAAAAGCCACCTCTGTTTCAATGGAACAATGCTTAAACAGCAGACTTTTAAAGAGTATCTAGTAGCTAATAGAATAATGGAGTAAGAATTTCATTATGAGAAAATCACAGTCAAACTAGAACTGGGTATCCAACAAAACTAATTTTCAAAAAGGAGCATACAATAAATAAATGTTCAGATAAACACAACACTAAGAGCTTGCTAACAACAATAGGTTTGAGGAATTTTTTTTTTTTTTAAGGAATTTCTAAAGGATGTTCTGTAGGCAGCTATGAAAAGACTTTTTTTTTTTTTTTAAGATGTGAGATTTAAAATGAAATGGTGAGTGAAGAAATAAATAGGTCTATAAACTAAACATACAGTGACTGCATAAAATAATAATAACGGATAACCCATCTGGGGTGGGGGAATGGGTTAGCCTGGTGATGGGTATTAAAGAGGGCACGTATTGAATGGAGCACTGGGTGTTATACGCAAACAATGAATCATGGAACACCACATCAAAAACTAATGATGTAATGTATGGTGATTAACATAACATAATAAAATTTAAAAAAGAAAAAAATAATAATAACGGTTTTTGATATGCTGTTTTATAACAATAGAAAATACATAAAAAATGTTAGACAAGAATAGCACATAAATTGAGAGATAAGGTGATGCTGTTAAAGGGGCCTAAGGCACTTCAGTTGTTCTGGGGGCCAGGGGCTATAACAATAACTTTGGACTTTTTTGAGTTTAATACAGCTGATAAATTTAAGGTTAGCCAAAGTATTAAATAGTGTTAATAGTATTAAAAATAGTAATAGTAGTAATAGTATTAAAATAATTGAAAAAGGATATATAAATCCAGGAAGAGTATATGTGTATGGAGCAGTTAAAATGAAAAACAATGAACTCGAAAGAGGCAATAGAGAAAAGAAATAAAATAGAGAAGAGTCATAGAAAAACAGCAAAATAGAAGCAAAAATATGATGACAGAGATAACTATAAATATCCTATGAATTTAGCAAATGTAAATTTGCTAAAGAATTATACTTCAAGATAATTAAATAACCCTAGCTAGAGAGAGGACATTCTAGTTCAGAAAAGAATGTTAAGCTAATAAATATGCTAAAAGTGACAGAATATGAAAGAGATTTGAACATTCCTGTAGTGACAGTCACACTATAATATCACACAGATTATTTTCTGATTGCAAGAGGAAAAAAAAAACAAAAACAAAAACAAAAGGAACTTTGCACAAGGCTATAGTCTGTCACTACCCTAACCAGTGTGTACTTAATGTTGGGACGCAAACATTATATGTCTTCCGATATGGTGTCATTCAAAGTTTGAAACATTAGCTCTGATAAATTTCTTACAAAACTGTTTAATTTAAATCTAATCCAGACAGAAATTCTAATATCTAGATCATAGGGAAGCATGCTGGAAATTCTGCAAGAATTGATGTTACAGTCTTGAGTCTGAAATCTGCAGGGCTTTCCAGCAGGCTGGAATTCAGGTAGGATTGCTAAGTTAATGATTTGAGAAAGAATTCCTTTTTACTCTGGAAATCTCAGACTTTGCTCTTAAGTCAATCAACTCACAGACCAAGGCCCACCCTCCTGTGGCAGGATAATCTGCTTTACTTAAAGTCAACTAATTGTCAATGTCAATCATATCCAAAAAAATTCCTTCACAACATCTAGGCTTGTGTTTTAAAAAAAACAACTGGGCACCATAACCTATCCAAGTTAAAAAAGTAATCATCACAGGTATGATAATGTGGTGTGTATGTGTTTTTTTCTGTGTAAGAAAATACTTTTTAGAAACCTAAATTAAATAATTTAGGGATAGAATATGCTGTTTGCAGTTTTCTTTGAGGCACTTTGGAAAAAATGAGTGATTTTAAACAGACTAGATTTTCATAATGGATTCATATCAATCTATCTATATGCTATTTATAAAAGATACACCTAAAACATAGGACATGTATTAACATATACCAGTTAAATACTAACATAAAGCAAGCTGTGTTAACAATATTAATGTGAGACAAAATAGATTTTAACTTAAAAAGCATTACTGCATAGGGAAAGGGTCACTACTTGTAAAGGGTTTGATATACTAAGGAGCTAATAATAATTCTAAACTTGAAACTACTCAATAAAAATAGCTTCAAAATATATGAAGCAAAATGGAAAGAATTACAAAATGAAATCGACAATTTTACTACCAAGGAATATTTCAACACATTTCTTATAACGATTCTTAGATGAACCAGAGCAAAATTGATAAAGAAGGATAAGGCAAGCCACCAAATAATAGACTTGATTTATTAGATATAAAATTCTAACTATAACAAATATTATTCTCACTGTTCAGCTTAATTTGAGGTTTCTATTAGAAGATGACTACATTTGCTATTTGGGGATACTTTTGAATATGACCCCATTGTTTAGATATAATATGATTAGAAATGTTACTAGGCTCTTAGGATAAAGGTCTAATCATTGTTTCATGATATAATTGCTATTCCTGGTTATCTCCTAAGAGGTAAGTTCAAAATGAGGTTTAGTATATGAAATGGTTTCATATAACTACTAGAACTCTACTCCTGTAGACTTAAAAATATTTTTTTCTAATGCTACATTTTAAAAACTTCCTTTATTTCAAAAGTATTTATCATTTCTTCTCTTTTTGGCAGAAATACATTTTGGTTGTTATATTATCCCAAGATAGGTGAGCATTTGAACTTCAGTTTGAATCTCCAAATATCTTATTTGAGGCATAAAATACCACTAGGTAAGAGTCTTTACAGAACATATTTGAATGCTCAGCATCTTTGTACGGATCTGAAGAAATCAACAAGACACAAGGCTCCACTAATCCTAAGGAACTTAAAAAATTACTAGATACTTTGGGTTTTATATGACTACTGCATATATGGTTTATATCTAATTTTCGGCAATATTTTACTAATTTATCTAATAAGGATCAAATTGGGTCTCAGAGAGTGGGAATTCTAATTATATCTAACTCCTTCACAGGCTTTAATATATCATTTTTCAATGAAATAAAATGTCCTAATATGCCTGGTGTATTTCCCTAAAGGACAAACATTGCTTATGGATTGCCCTCTTATTCATCCTGATACTGGGAGTCACTCTATCCTTTAGAACTAGCAAAGAAAGAAAAAAAGAAATTTGCATGAAGATGCTATGTATGTATGTGTTTGTGTGTATGTGAGTATATGTGTGTGTTTAATTAACATTTTATCTATGAATCAAAAGTCATTATGTTTTCTTCGGTTTATTAAAAAATGTAGACTTCTTGCATTATGATTCTGATAAAGATGTAATGTCTTCCCTCTTTAGCAATGTAGATTCCTGGGAGAATACATGGATTGTCAAAATATGTTGATTATCTCCAATATAACATTTTTGTCAAAAGCTTTGTGTTTTCTCTTGCTTTGAAATACATATAATTCCAAGGAGGTAAAAATCAAAGAGTATTCCATTAAAATTTTGGACACAAAATGTAACTACCTTTAGTTTTACATATGCACATGAGAAATACAAGAGATGAATAGTTTGGGATTTTTCTAGTAAATAGAGCTACAAATTATTTAACTTGAATACGCTTATTTCTGCCCTTTAAACAGCATCTGATTTTTCTCAGTTTCACTCATGAATCATTCTAAAATGAATGCTTTATGGGGCACCTGGGTGGCTCAGTTGTTAAGCGTCTGCCTTCAGCTCAGGTCATGATCTCAGGGTCCTGGGATCGAGCCCCACATCGGGCTCCTTGCTCAGCGGGAAGCCTGCTTCTCCCTCTCCCTCCCCCTGCTTGTGTTCCTGCTCTCACTGTGTCTCTCTCTGTCAAATAAATAAATAAAATCTTTAAAATAAAAAGATAAATAAATAAAATAAAATGAACGCTTTATATAGTCAAATCTCAAACAGAGGAGTAGCTTCTCCTGACATTCTGCTCTTTTCCTTAGACTCAGCTAATGATAAGATGCTACAGTGAGAGATAGCTCCTAAAATTCGTTAGCATGGTTGTGAATGGTAAGCTTTCAATATTCTACAGCTGTAAGAATCATTAGATTTTAACAGCCTGAAGATGGGATATAGACATTTTCTCTTCCTAAGTAAGATAGTAATAGTCTAGCTTATTATAGTTCATATGGCTGTTATTTATGTTTCAAATCTTGTGGAAATAGAATATAAATTTTTTTTCTATTTGAAAGAGCTATTTATTTTTATATTTTAAAAATTGAATATCACAATAAAATAAAAGTGGGGCCAAATGAATCACAGAAATAGAAGCCATGGATCTCTGTCTCCCAGATTAAATGGAAGGGAGGTTTGCAGTGATTTTTGATTCAATGCAAGTTACTTTATAGTTAACACATAAAAATAAAAAACACAATAAAATTACATCATTCAGAAAGTAGTTAATAATCTCGTGAGTTTATCTGGTAATAGTCCACGTTTGTTACTGCACATCTCTGGGGATGATACTGGATGTTCTTTTTAAAAAATAAACCTTAAAATTTTGGCAACACAGTGGATTGAGTTAAGTCACATGGGCATCTTTCCACCTCTCCCTCATAAAACATTATAGAATATAGAGTAATTCTTAAAAAGCTATGTGAGTTTACAAAAAAAGAAACTCTGAGATGAAAGAATTGAGGAGAATAATGAAAGCAAAAATGGAAAGTTTGAGTTGATACTTTGGAAGCCTTTGGGAATTTTAGACTTAGGTATATGGTCTTGCTACGGGCTGGAAGCTGAAAATATGCAGAAGATGTGCTCTTGAGGGGAATGTAATGCACCAGGAGACTCTTAATAGCTGGTTCTTCAGGAAACTTAGGAGCTGCCCTTTCCCTAACAGAGATTAGAACTACTCTTCTTACTGACTGAGAAAAACAAGCATCTGTCTGGGGCTTTGGATGAAGGATAATGTGTAGTAAAAGCTGAGGTGTCAACCTTTCAAGTTTATTTAAGATTATTGAAACCCAAATGTTTCCTTTAACAACTATACTATTTTCTTTACAGAGACATACACATATGTCTCTTGCTGGAATTCAGAAATTAAAAATCTCTACTGCAGAGGAGTTCACAATAATAAATTACCATGTCATAAAATCTATCACCATGAGGGAAATTCAGAAAACTCAACAAAAGATAATCTATTCTTAAAAGTATCAAAGGTATATTGAAGAGAATAGAAATCATAATAAATAATTGGAAGTATGAAGAAAGAACAGGTAAATTTGAAAAAGAGCAAAGTAGAATGCTAAAAATTTAAGATACAGTCATTATTATTTTAAAAAATTGATTAGATAAATAACTTATTGTATAAAGTTGAAGAAAAAATATGCCAGGTGGAATATAAATGTGAGGAAATACATAAATTCAGAACAGAAAGAAGATGAACTATCATGAGATGAAATATATGAAACCCTGTTTTAGACATGGGAGATAAAATAGGAAATTTTGATGCATTTTAACAGGAGTTGTCAGAAGGAAACAGGACAGAGATATAATTCTACAAAGAAAAGTGGTTGAAAATCTTCAGGAATTAAGACACGATTGTTCTAACTAAAATGTCACATATTATATTTCTAAAAAGAATAAATAACCTCTGACATACATATTTTGAACAAATTCCAGAGAAAATAAATATTTTGTGTGATTTATTTACTTTCATAAAAGATGTTCATAAGAATATAAAAAGATAAGAAGCTTTAATGCACCTAATAACATTTTGAAACCTAGAAATCAAAATCTGATATGTTAATGAAAAAAAATGACAAAAACTCAATGAGATACTTTTGTTATACATCTTCCAGCAATGGACAGATAAAAATTGCCAAAAAAAAAAAAAAAAAGGACATTGATAATTTGAATAGTACAATTAGTAGGCTTGATATATGTACTCCAGAATGTGTGGTGGTTTATATGTTGGGGACATATGTGTACATTTACAGAGAGAGAATTACAGAGAGGGGAGAGAAAGAGAGATAGAAGGAAAAAGAAAATTTTGTTCCTAATATACTAAGTATACAATTTATTAAATATAAATGGGATAGTCACTAAAGCTGACTGCACATTATGAAACAAAGAAAATTTCAACAAATTCAAAAAATCAGAAAATAATAAATCATATTATTTGGTCAAATTCAATTTAGTAAAAATTATTTTTTTATGATTACAAAAGCAAAATAGCTAAAACTGTCCACTTGAAAAGTCTGAAAAACATTTCTAAACCTCAGATTTAAGATAATATTAAAATTGAAATTATAACTATTTGAGAAAAGTGCAAGAGCATACTATATTTGAAAATCCTGACAGGTAAACAGATCTGTATTCAGACTAAAATTTATATTTCATAATACCTTTTGTACAAAGGAGTAAGGTAGAAAATAAATAACTCTCACCACTCTCATTCAACATAATACTGGAAGTCCTAACCTCAGCAATCAGACAACAAAAAGAAGTAAAAGCCATCCAAATCAGCAAAGAAGTCAAACTTTCACTCTTTGCAGACGACATGATACTCTATGTAGAAAACCCAAAAGACTCTATCAAAAAATTGCTAGAACTGATACATGAATTCAGCAATGTCACAGGATATAAAATCAGTATACAGAAATTTGTTGCATTTCTACACACCAAGAATGAAGCATCAGAAAGAGAAATCAAAGAATCAATCCCATTTACAATTGCACCAAAAAACATTAAGATACCTAGGAATAAACCTAACCAAAGAGGTAAAAGATCTATACTTTGGAAACTATAGAACACTTATGAAAGAAATTGAAGAAGACACAAAGAAATGGAAAAACATTCCATGCTCATGGACTGGAAGAACAAATATTGTTAAAATGTCTATACTACTCAAAGCAATCTATGCATTCGATGCAATCCCTATCAAAATAACACCAGCATTGTTCACAGAGCAAGAACAAATAATTCTAAAATTTGTATGGAATCAGAAAAGACCCAGAATAGTCAAAGTAACATTGAAAAAGAAAACCAAAGTTGGAGGCATCACAATTCTGCACTTCAAGCTGTATTACAAAGCTGTAATTATTAAGACAGGATGGTAATGGCACAAAAACAGAAGAGAGAACAATGGAACAGAAGGAGAGAACCCAGAAATAGACCCTCAACTCTGTGGTTGACCAATCTTCAACAAATCAGGAAAAAATATCCAATGGAAAAAAGACAGTCTCTTCAACAAAGGGTGTTGGGAAAATTGGACAGCCACATCCAGAAGAATGAAACTGGACCACTTTGTTACACCATACACAAAAATAAATTCAAAATGGATGAAAGACCTACATGTGAGACAGGAATCCATCAAAATTCTAGAAGAGAAGACAGCAAACCCTTTGACCTTAGCAGCAGCAACTTCTCCAGGTCTCCAGAGGCAAGGGAAACAAAAGCAAGTGAATTATTGGGACTTCATCAGGATAAAAAGTTTTTACACAGAAAAGGAAACAGTCAACAAAACCAAAAGGCAACCTATGGAATGGGAGAAGATATTTGCAAATGGCATATCAGATAAAGGATTAGTATCCAAAATCTATAAAGAACTTAACAAACTCAAACCCAAAAAATAAAAAATCCAGTCAAGAAATGGGCAGAAGACATGAACAGACATTTCTCCAAAGAAGACATATAGGGGTCCCTGAGTGGCTCACTTGATTAAGTGTATGACTCCTGGTTTCAGCTCAGGTCATGATCTCAGGGTCTGAAATCAAGCCCCATGTCAGGCTCTGCACTGGGCATAGAGCCTGCTTAGGATTCTCTCTCTCTCCCTCTCCCTCTGCTCCCCTACACTCATGCATGTGTTCTCTCTCTCTCTCTCTCTCTCTCAAATCAATAAATCTTTTAAAAAAATAAAAAGACACACAAATGGCTAACAGACACATGAACAAATGTTCAACATCACTCAGCATCAGGGAAATACAAATCAAAACCACAATGAGATACCGCCTCACAATGGTCAGAATAGCTAAAGTTAACTCAAGAAACAAGAGATGTCAGTGAGGATGTGGAGAAAGGGGTACGCTCCTACACTGTTGGTGGGAATGCAAGCTGGTGCAGCCACTCTGGAAAACAGTATGGCGTTTCCTCAAAAACTTAAAAATATAACTACCCTACAACCCAGAAACTGCACTACTAGGTATTTTTCCAAAGGATACAAAAATACTGACTGGAAGGGGCACATGCACCCCAGTGTTTATAGCAGCAATATCCACAATAGCCAAACTATGGAAAAAGCCCAGATGTCCACCGACAGATGGATAAAGAAGATGTGGTTTATATACACAATGGAATATTACTCAGCCACCAAAAAGAAGGAAATCTTGCCCATCTGCAATAACATGGATGGATCTGGAGAGTTTTAGGCTTAGTGAAATAAGTCAGCCAGAGAAAGACAAATACCATATGATTTTACTCATGTGGAATTTAAGAAACAAAACTGACGAACATAGGGGAAGGAAAGGAAAAATAAAATAAAGTAAAAACAAACAAACAAAAAACCAAAAGCAAAACAAAAAAAGGAAGTTCTACATATAATTTTACATATATTTATGAATCTACATAACATAAATAATTATGTTGTAAAAACTAATTATCAAAATTGTCTTAAAAAAACAAAATTGTCTTAAAAAGAGAAAAAATAGCAACCACAATATGACAAATTTGTCAATGGATTAGTCAAAAAAGTAAAAAAGAAAAGAAAAGAAAAGAAAAAACCCATTTCACAGATTATTATAGCAACATCTTAAATAATTTAAAAAATCTTTATGTCAAATACCTAGAACATAGAAAAAGATGATGTTTGTCCTCTTAATAGAACATTTATTTAAAAAAATAGGTATAGGTTTCTGTCTAATCTGGCATCTAAAAATAAAGGCAAAATTCTGATTAAAATATTACCAAATTGAAATCAGTGGTATACAAATACAGTAGTGTGGCTTCCATTATTAGAATAGCACCAGCATCATTTATGTAATTTAATGGCAACTCAAAATCAAGATACATAATTAAATTTTAAAAATTTAAGGAGGAATATAATATGATGGTTTTAATAAATAAATAACTGTTAATTCAGCATTACTGACAAAATGAAATGTAAGACCTTAAGAAGTGAGAAATAGGAAATCCTACTGGATAAAGAATATCTCTCAGCACATAGATTAGATATCACACTAAATGATAAAACATGAACACCATTCCTATTTCATATAATACACTTAAGATGGCTATTAGTTACTGTTTCACATAAGAGAGGTCTTTGTCAAGGCTAATAAAACATGAAAAAAAATGGAGAGGGCACAAATATTACCACTTTACAGGCAATCGAATTCTCTCTTGGCGCAATCAACTCTAAACATGTTTAAATTATTTTTTAAAAGATTTTATTTATTTATTTGACAGAGAGAGAGAGCAAGCAAGCACAAGCAGGGGGAGCAGCAGAGGGAGAGGGAGAAGCAGACCATACGAGAGGCTCAACCCCAAGACCCGGTTATCATGAGCTGAGCCAAAGGCAGATGCTTAACTGACTGAGCCACCCAGGTGCCCCCAAATTTTTAAACTATTAAGACAATTCAATAGCTTGTCTACATACAAAATGAAATCTTAAAACCAACAGCTTTTGAATATACTAGTGATAACCAGCCAGAAAATTATCATGGGAATACTATGTTACTTGTAATAGCAATAAAAACCATGCAATATCTAGAGATAAACCTAATAAGAAACATACAAGACCCATTAGGACAAGTAGGGAAGATTTTATTAGAAATTAAAAAACTAATTCTAAATTTGACAGATGGAGAAAGTATACCGTAGTGTAAAAATATAGGCCTGTAATTGAACAAAAATGTATCCTACCAGATATCAAGCATATTACATAAAATTAGCAATTAAAATATGTTCTTTAGATACAGGTAAAAATGTTAGGTCAAGGATCAATAAAGTATATAGGAACTAAATTATTTGTATGTAGGATAATTTTCATTTTGATAACTTTGCAATTCAGAGTGGACAAACGGATTACCCAATAAATGGCCTAGGGCAATTTGATAGCTACATGAATAGACAACCTCATGTCATATGCTAAGATTTACTACATGTTTCTTAAATAGGTTAAAGCATTTAAAAATAACCTTTAAAATATTAGCAGAAAATGTAGAAATTTTTCTTTTCTTTTGCAGTGAGAAAGATATTTCCAATTAGAAAACAATTGACAAATATATCCTTATAAAGACAAAAAAGGAAAAACAAAAAGTTTCAAAAAATACCACATTAAAAATATGTAAGTCAATTGAAATGTTGGGATACAAGAACACAGAATTAATAAACAAAATTCTCATACGGCTCTTAAAAAAGTTTTTTTTAAAGATTTTATTTATTTGTGTGAGAGAGCATGAGCAGGTGGATGGTCAGAGGGAGAAGCAGACTCCCCCCACTGAGCAGGTAGCCCGATGTGGGGCTCCACCCCAGGACCCAGGGATCATGAACTGAGCCGAAGGCAGACGCTTAACCAACTGAGCCACCCAGGCGCCCTTTAAAAAAGATTTTTTAAAGGCAACCAACCATATCAGAAAAACAAGCAAAGGATATAAAAATATATTAAGAAAAAAAATTCTAGAAAACATGTAAAATTATGGTCAACACATAAAGTTATGCTCAACGTTAGTAGCAAAGAAGAAATGCAAATTAAAAGCAATCAGTTATTTTTCACATAGGAGATTGTCTAAAACTTTTAAGAAAATTTTACCATCAGTGTTATCAGGAATTCAGGGAAATGACAGTTCTTCATATACCATGGAACGAGAAAGTGGTGAAATGTTTTTAGAAAAGTTTTTGGTAGAATTTTCTAATGCTTAATTATTAATTCTTTTGATCAATAAATTCTGCTTTTAGAGATGTCTTCTGAAGTAACACTCAAAAAACAAATATATTCAACATAACTAATCATCAGGAAAATTCAGATAAAAGCACAGTGAGGTATTGTTTCACACCTGGCAAAAATGCCACCATCAAGAAGATGAGATTACAAGTGTTGAGGGGACTGGAGAAACAGGAACCCTTGTGCACTGTTGATGGGAATGTGTACTGGTACAGCCACTAAGGAAAATAGTATGGAGTTCCTCAAAAAATTAAAAATAGAATTATCATATGATTCAGCAACCCCAGTTCTGTGTATGCATCCCCAAATAATCAAATCAGGACAAGGAAGATATATGTATACCCCCATGTTCATTGTAGCATTAATTAAAAGAAAAAACATAGAAACAACCTAAGTGTCTAATGTTCATTGACAGTTGAATGGATAAAGAGAATGTAATGTTCCTCTGTATAATTTCATAATATATATAATAATATATTCATATGATGTGAGCATATATTTGTGTAATATATATTCATAATGTATATTACAATATACACATATATATTATTGAGCTATAAAACAGGAGTATAAATTGCCATTAGTGATGACATGGATGAACATTGCAGGCATTATATTTCATGCAATAAGTCAGACAGAAAAATAAATATGATTTCACTTGTGTGTGAAGTCCAAAAAAAAAAGCAAAACTGAAGTCTTACAAACAGACAGCAATTTAGTGGTTGCTTGGGATGAATGATAGATAAATGAGTGAACATGGCCAAAGGGTACAAATTTTCAATTACAAGATGAGTAAGTTCTATGTGTCTCATATACAGAATGGTGACCGCAGTTAGTAATACTATATTGTATACATGAGAGGTGCTAGAAAAATATATCTTAAAATTTCTTGGGGCTCCTGGGTGGCTTAGTAGGTTAAGCGTCTGCCTTCGGCTCAGGTGGTGATCCCTAGGTCCTGGGATCGGAGCCCCGCATCAGGCTCCCTGCTTGGTGGGGAGTCTGCTCCTCCCTCTGCCTTCTCCCCCTTCTTGTGCTCTCTCTCTCTCTGTCAAAAAAAAAAAAAAATTTCTTAAGCCCTCAAGAAAAATAATTATGTGAGGTGATGGCTTTCTATTTATTTATTTTTTTAAACTTTTTAAAATGTATTTGACAGAGAGAGAGATAGTGAGAGAGGGAGCACAAACGGGGGGGGGGCAGCAGGCAGGGGGAGATGAAGAAGCTCCACCAAGCAAGGAGCCTGATGGGTGGCTCGATCCCAGAACCCTAGGATCATGACCTGAGCTGAAGGCAAACACTTAACCGACTGAGCCACACAGGCACCCTGATGGATTTCTTAACTAACCTTACTATAGTGACCTTTGTCCAATATATGCATATATCAAATCATCATGTTGTATGCCTTAAACATTACACCTCAATAAAGCTGGAAAAAAACAATTAGTTTATTGGGGCAAAATTATTATTATTATTATTATTTTATTGTTATGCTAATCACCATACATTACATCATTAGTTTTTGATGTAGTGTTCCATGATCTATTGTTTGTGTATAACACCCAGTGCTCCATGCAGAACGTGCCCTCCCCAATATCCATCAAAATTATTTTTAATTAGAAAGGTTGAAATCAATCTAAGTGGCCATCAATATGAGAGAAATATAATACATATAATGCTATGAATTATTTCCTATACATAATGTTAAATAAAAATAAAAATATTTTCAAAGTAGATAACATGTAAAATCACAATTGATATTCTCATGTAAGGTATTACTAAATTTTTTTTTCTCTAACTCAAAGCCTTTATTCTCTCTGTTTCTAAAGGACCTACATATTTGTCCACACTGATTACTAGAGAGACTGCATTTATTGATGAAATGCTGTTTAATTTTCTGTTGTTAATTTTGATTCCACATTTCTTTGGTATCTAGAGAAATCTTGTTTCTACTTTTAAAATCTGGATGTATTGATTTAGTAGTCGGTATCTTGGTGTAATTTAAAGTAACACTGTATAGTTTAAGATTGGTATCATGGGGTCCTGCATTTAAACAGACTCTTTAGAACCACTATGTAAACTTTTTCAGTCATATGGAAATTCGGCTCTGTCTGATGAGACAGTCAAGTGAAATGTCAAACTAAATGGTCTTAAGAAGACTAGAAAGGAGCAAGTGAGGAAATTAAGGCCAAATATACACAAATCCAATTTTTAAAATCAAGGAAAATACTCAATTAAAAATTCTCAGACAGTTGTTTCCAATTAGAAAACAACTGACCTCTTAAAGAGAATCCTTGGATAAAACAACATATTAACCTAAAATAAACATAATCATAAAAATTTACAGTAGGAAATTCTACACAACTAGACCTCTTAAGATATGTGCCATTGTATGTGTTAGTTTGCAAATATTGATTCTCTAATACATCTATCAAACTGAACATCATCAGGTAAACAAGTCATGGAATCTGAACATTTTCAGGTAGTAACCACATTCACTGAACATTCACTGTACCCCTTTAGGCAAACAAAGTACCTTCCCTATTTGTGGTAGATCAAATAACTCAATATGGTATCACATTAAAAACAATAATTTCTTTGCCGGAATATCTTATTTAAAATGTTTTAATGACTATGGATGGCATTAAAATGATCTTATAAGAAAATGATAGTAAAGATCATAATTTGAGAACTTCATAAAGAACTAATTGCCAACCGTGGGTCTAGGCAAAAAAGATTGATACATAATCATACTTATGGGTAAAGAGAAGAGTAAAGCTACTTTCTATATTGAGTTTCTTCTCTGAGTGAAAGGAATTAAAGAACTTATAAGTATGCTTATATTTGAATAATATGTCATAAGGACAAGGTGCTTTCACACATTTAATCTTGTTTGAGCTGAGCAATATTTTGAGGAAGGCAGGGCTTATTGGCTCAGAGTACCAAAAAGAAAACCAGATCAGAAATGTCAACAATCTGTCCATAGTCACAGTACTAGGAAGAGTAAAACCAGAGTAGCTGAAACTTAATCTGGTGTTTCCCAGCTACTTGTGTTGTGAGGCTTGATCAAGAAAGTCCAATGGGCACTGGGAAGGGCCGCCATGGGAGAAAAGTATGGAATAGTCACAGTGAGAGGAAACTCATATTTACCGCTCTCTTCTATTTGTATATTAAACTTGAAGGTCTATTAGATATAATAAAATAAGAAAATAAGATATAATAATTATTCTTTTAGAATATTTAAAAAAATTATATGCCAACAAATTGGACAACCTTCCCAGAAGAAATAGATAAATCCCTAGAAACATAAAACTTATGAAAACTGAAGCAGAAAGAAATATAAAATATGAACAGACTGATTTCCAGCAATGAAATTGAACCAGTAATTGGGGCACCTAGGTGGCTCAGTCAGTTAAGCATCTACCTTCAGCTCTGCCTCAGCTCAGGTCCTGATCTCGGGGTCCTGGGATTCAGCCTTGTGTCAGGTTTGCTGCTCAGGGGGAGTATGCTTAACCCTGTCCATCTGCCCCTCCCCTTCCCCTTCATGCTGCTCATGCTCTCTCTTTCTCTCTGAAATAAATAAATAAAATCTTAAAAAAAAAAAAGAAAGAAATTGAACCAGTAATCAAAAAACTCCCAATAAACAAGTTCAGGACCCGATGGCTTCTCACATGAATTCTACCAAACATTTAAAGAAGAGTTAATACCTATTCTTCTCAAACTACTCCAAAAAATGAAAGAGGAAGGAAAACTTCCAAATTTATTTAATGAGGCCATGATTACCCTGATATCAAAACCAGATAGACACCACAAAAAAAGAGAGTTACAGGCCAATATCTCTGACAAATATAGATACAAAAATCCCCACAAAAATATTGGCAAACCAAATCCAACAACATATTAAGAAAAATCATTCACCACAACCAAGTGAAATTTATTCCCAGGATACAAAGGTGGCTCAATATTTGCAAATCAATGGGATAAATCACATCAATAAGAGAAAGGATTAAAACAGTATAATCATTTTAATAGATGCAGAAAAAGCATTTCAGAAAATACAACATCCATTCATTATAAAAAGTCTCAACAAAGTAGGTTTAAAGGGAACATACCTCAACATAATAAAGGCCCTATATGAAAAACCCACAGTGAACATCATACTCAATGGGGAAAAACAGAGTTTTTCCCCTAATATCAGGAAGAAAACAAGGATTTCCACTCTCACCACTTTTATTCAACACAGTACTGCAAGTCCTAGCCACAGCAATCAGACAACAACAGCAGCAACAACAAAATAAAATAAATAAATAAATAAATAAACAGACAAATAAATGCCATCCAAATTGGTAAGGAAGAAGTAAAGCTTGGACTATTTGCAGATGACATAATATTACATGTAGAAAACTCAAAAGACTCCACCAAACTACTACTAGAACTGATAAATGAATTCAGTAAAGTTGCAGGATACAGAATCAATGTACAGAAATCTGTAGCATTTCTATACACTAATAATGAAGCAGCAGAAAGAGAAATTAAGAAAACAATCCCGGGGCACCTGGGTGGCTCAGTCATTAAGCATCTGTCTTCGACTCAGGTCATGGTCCCAGGGTCTTGGGTTTGAGCCCCAAATCAGGCTCCCTGCTCAGCAGGAAGCCTGCTTCTCCCTCTCCCACTCTCCCTGCTTGTGTTCCTTCTCTCACTGTGTCTCTCTCTGTCAAATAAATAAATAAAATCTTAAAAAAAAAACAAAACAGAAAATAATCCCATTTACAATTGTATCAAAAATTATAAAATACCTAGGAATAAATTTAACCAAAAAGGTGAAAGACCTGTACTCTACTGGAATATAATAACTGGAAAACACTGAGGAAAGAAATTGAAGATTACACAAAGAAATGGAAAGATAGTCCATGCTTATGGATTGGAAGAACAAATACTGTTAAAATGTGTATACTACCCAAAGCAATCTACAGATTTAATGCAACCCCTATCAAAACACCAAGAGCATTTTTCACAAAACTAGAGGAATCCAAAAATTTATGTGGAACTACAACAGACCTCAAAAAGCCAAAGCAACCTTGAAAAAGAAAAACAAAACTGGATGTATCACAATTCTAACCTTCAAGTTATATTACAAAGCTGTGGTAATCCAAAGAGTACGGTCCTGGCACAGAAATAGTCACATATATCAATGGAATAGAATAGAAAGCCCAGAAACAAACCCACAATTATATGGTCAATTAATCTTTGAAAAGGCGGCAAGACTATGCAATGGGAAAAAGACAGTTTCTTCCACAAATGGTGTTGGGAAAAGGGGACAGCAACATGCAAAAGAATGAAACTGGACCACCTTCTTACAGCATCTACAAAAATAAACTCAAATGCACTAAGGACCTAAATGTGAGACCTGAAACCATAAACATCCTAGAAGAGAGCATAGGCAGTAGTTTCTCTGACATAGGCTATAGCAACATCTTTCTAAATATGTCTCCTGAGGCAAGGAAATCAAGAGCAAAAACAAACTATTGGGAGGGACTACATCAAAATAAAAACTTTTGCACAGTGAAGAAAGCAACCAACAAAACTAAAAGATGACAGACTGAATAGGAGAAGGCATTTGCAAATGGCATATCCAATAAAGGGTTAGTGTCCAAAATATATAAAGAACTCATACAACTGATCACCCAAAAACCAAATAATCCAAATAAAAAATGGGCAGACAACATGAACAGATATTTCTCCAAAGAAGACATACAGATGGCTAACAGACACATGACTAATTCTCATCATCAGGGAAATGCAAATCAAAACCACAGTAAGATATCACCTCACATTTGTCAGAATGGCTAAAATAAAAAACACAAGAAACAACAAGTATTGGGAAGGATGTGGAGAAAAAGAAAGCCTCATGCATTATCATAGTAATGCAAACTGGTGCAGCCACTGTGTAAGACAGTCTGGAGGTTCCTCAAAAGTTAAAAATAAAACTACCCTATGACTCAATAATGCCATACTGGGTATTTACCAGAATAATTTGAAAACACTAATTTGGATGCTAATTAGTGAAAACACTAATTTGATATTTGCACCTCTAGGTTTATTTCAGCATTTTTTACAATAGTCAAACTATGGAAGCAGCTCAAGAGTCCACCAATAGATGAATGGGAAAAGAAGATGCAATTATATACACACACACACACACACACACACACACACATACACGTATATATACATACACACACACACAATGGAATATTACTCAGCCATCAAAAAGAATGAAACCTTGCCATTTGCAATGACATGAAGCTAGAAATTATAATGCTAAGCAAAATAAGTCAGTCAGAGAAAGACAAAATACCATATGATTTGACTCATATGTGGAATTTAAGAAATAAAACAGTGAACAAAGGAACAAAAAAAGAGAGAGACAAACCAAAAAACAGGCTCTTAACTATAAAGAACAAACAGATGGTTACCAGAGGGGAGGTGAGTAGGGGACAGGTGAAATAGGTGCTGGAGATTAAGGAGTACACTCATCTTGATGAGCACTGAGTAATATATGGAATTGCTGAATCATTATATTGTACACCTGAAATTAATATAACACTGTATATCAACTACTCTGGAATTAAAATTCAATTAATAAGAATAGAAAATAGAATAGAATAGAATAGAATAGAATAGAATAGAATAGAATAGAATAGAATAGAATAGAATAGAATGGAATAGATATAAAATAAGACTCCTTCAGGTTTGGTTTTGTTGAACCCCCAGGAAAATAGGTACCAACTACTTCACTGCAAAGCAAGGTGCTAAATAACCATGTGGTAATAACAAAACAAGTATTCAAAAACCAGTTCTATGTTTCCTAATAACTCAATTTCATAAAGGATTTAAAGAGGTGAAGAAAAAAGGCCAGGAGGTTTGCTGCCCTCTAGAAGATTATATTTAAGAGAGTTGATGGGTACTGTAACAGCTTCTCTCTGGTCTTGAATACATCAGAAGCCACAACCAGTCAGGATGGAGCAGAATGCATGATGGAAAGAGAGAAGGCAACCACAGGATTCATTCTCCCACAGTAGGCTGATTTTTGGGAACAAGGAATTATAAGTTTCAAGGAAGTTTAGAATTTTGATTGTTATCCCATAGTGTGTGTGTGTGTGTGTGTGTGTGTGTGAAGTAATCAGAGGATTTGCTTTTAAATCTGAGAATGACTAGCAAACTCTTAAAAACCTCTCACTAGTTTTTATTTAAATAGTGAATAAAAGGAAACCCTTGAGTGTTCGAAGACACTGTTGCTTGTTGAAAGTGGTGTGGGAAAATGAAGCTTCTCTTTGATGACATCATATGAACCTCTATGTCATGCAATGACAAGACACTTATGAACACTTATCATGTCCAAAGCAGAGTCCTCAAACCTGCTTTCCCCCATCCCCACATCTTTTCCTCCTTTTGACTCCCTCATCATTATTACTGATCCAATTTCTCAGGCCCAAAACTTAAATATACACCTTTACTCCTTATTTTCAACACTTCCTACACCCAACCCATCAGGAAGTCATGTGGTCTCAGTCTTCAACATATATAATTGGAATCATTACTTCTGATCATCCAAGTCACTGTCATTCTATTCTGAGGATTCTCATCACTATCTAACTACTGGAAAAGCCTCCTTTCTGGGATCCCATTCAACTCTTATCCCGATAAAGCCCATTTTCTGTAGATCATCCAAAGTTAACTATTAAAGTACAAAACACATCACAACTCTCCTTCACTTAAAATTTTCCACTAGTTTATGTTATTTAAGTAAATTTGCAACTTCTTTCCTTTGCTTATAACTTTCTACATGATCTCTGATCTCATTTCTTGTCAGTCCCATCACACCCACGCTGTAATCACACTTGCCTCCTTGCAGTTCTTCTGACAGATCAAACCCATTCCTTCCTTAGGAGCTTTCCATTTGCTATTTTTCTCTGTCTGGATTTGTTTTTTCCAAATCTAATCATTGGCTGATATTCATTATTCATTCAAGTCTCTGCTCAAATGTCCTCTGTTCAAATGTTTAAAGGGAGCTGTTTTGACCACCCTCTACCTTAGTTACACTTTATGCATATAAACAGACTGTTCTCTTCATAGCACTTGTCATTCTCTCAAGCATTTTTTTACACATTTTTTTAATGTATACACTTGCATGTAATCTCTTTCCCACACTAGAATGCATGTTCTGTGAAGGCAGGCATTTATTCACAGACGTGTCCTCAGTGTCTAGGGCAATTTGTGGCTTAGAGCAAGTAGTCAAAAAAGTAGTTTTTTTTAAAGGAATAACTAATGACAGCTAGTGATTTCTGAAGTTATACATTGGATCAAATTAGAATTTAAATATATCTTTGGAAATCTTAACATGACATTGGACTATAACATACATTAATTTTCATATAGTTTGTGTTTCCTACAAAAACCTTTCAGCTAAGTTATTTTGGTTAATCAACAACAGAGGAAGGAATAGTTAGCCTTCCACTTGGGTATAAAATGTCACAAAGTTCTCAATAAATTCATTCTCTGCCTAAGGCAAGAGAGAGACTTGGTAAATATAATCCTGCATTTCTAAAATGTCGTTTAGATTTGCCAAATATTTGAAATTAAAGCTTCAGATCCCTGTGTAAAACAAAGGTATTGAGACAGAGGCCCACTGTTTCTCTTAAACTTATGTCCTTGAAAATTAGAAAAACAGTTGGCAACCCTGCCATAAAGGTGCCCTAGAACGCCCTGACAATTAAGCCACTCAATGCTGCGAATACAGTGAGAGCTGACTGATTCAGCATGACACTGCTCTTCCTGGAAAGAACAGGTGTGACCACAGTAAGAATCATTGAAAATTTGCTGAAGAGGACACAATTTTGGTCTTGAATGGCTCCATCATCTATTAGCTCAGAGAGGGGAGACAGAAAGATAAGAAATTAAATATCTAGATAAAGGATAATGGTTTAGTTACATTTGGAAAGCCTATAGTGATGCTAGGAAGTGAATTCCTATTTTTAGATTTACAGACAGTAAACATATTATCTGATCGGGGAATAATTTCAAGTTCTGGCATGCCAAACACACTTTGTGAAGAATAAACTCTCCATGTTGTAATCCCAGAAATGTGCCATATATATACGTATATATGTATATACACATATATACACACACTGGAGAAACTGACCTCATTATTATGTGGCCAAAACTCAGTGAGGCTGGCCTTAGTTATGTATGCTAATGTCAGTTTACCATGTATCTCTTGGCTATTATTCTAGGCCTTTGAGGGTACAGGGATAAATAAAGCCATGTCTTTGCCCTGGAAGGCTGTTTCAAAAGGGATTATTGGGGTGCCTGGGTGGCATCTGGCTCTTGATTTTGGCTCCAGCCTCCATTCCAGCTCTGTGCTCAGCATGGAGTCTGCTTAAGAACCTCTCCCTCTCCCTCTGCCTCTCCCACCTGCTCGCACTCTCGCTCTCTTTCTCTCAGAAAAAAAAAAAAAAAAGGGAAGAGGTGATTATTAAACCACAGTGCGGTAAGTATTAAAATGAAGTCTGTGGGTCCTCCAAGGGACAAGTGATCTGTAATGGAGGGATCATGAAAGACATCCTGGAAGAGTAGACACAAAAGAAAATGTACAAGGATGATCAGATAATGTGTTTATTGTCTGTAAGTCATGAGTTAACTTAATATCCCCGAACTCAACATTAGTCTTGAGGCATAAATCAACAAAGAGGGAAGGGACATTCCAGAAAGTGGAGATTGCATAATCAGATGCCCTGATGTCTTACATGTGTGGTACCAGAGAATTAAAAGCCTCCATGTTGCCGGAGTGTAAAGTTCTAATCAGAATTTAGGGGAAGATAAGCCCTAGACTGTTAACCTCAGGTCAAAAGGCCATTCCACATTAACTGTGATTAATGGGAGAATCAGAGTTATTGAAAAGTTTCCACTTTGGAAATCTGGTTTCTGTCTATTTTTACCACTGTATCCTAACCAGCTGTTGTCACAGACATAGTTGCACAGAAGTAGAGGTTCTTCATCTAACCCAGTCGTGGCTGGTAAAACAGGAGACAGATGGGAGGGACCGAGATTCAAAGGCATAATTGCCTACCACTATTCTTTGGGTTACTAGCAAGTTGAATTTCCAACCAATGAAGTCCAGGTTTTATGAGACAGGATTTCCAGAAAATTCAATATTGGCAAATAGGGCCACCGAGCAGATAATAAAACCCAGTGAAGGTAGAGGCCATGGATACTTTGACCACCATTGTATAACCAAAAATTGCAAAAATTCCTAGCATGTTATGGATGCTCAGAAATTAGTTGATGAATGAGTAAATTAAAGCCTTTTTAAATTAGTTTGAGGTTGAAGGATAAATAAGAGATGGTGGGCTCTATGGTAAGAATTAAGCCATGGATAAACTGCTGGAGAGAGACAAAAACTTAGAAGAAATTGTGAGATCAGCATCGTTCTAGTGGCCTTGAACACTTTATGTTTGAAATAGACCCTCTGGAAGAAAGAAGAGAGGTATGATAGGGAACAGAGAAGGGATGGTGCTGCTGTGCTAGTGTGGAGGGCTCTGATGAGAATGACTTTGGAGATGGACTAATCTCCATAGATGTAGGACTTCTTCTCTACAACACTAAGAAGCCTAGATATGGAAGTGAGACTTATTACTACAAATAGTTTAAGCTTGTTCTACCAATGATTACACTTTTAAATTCTAAAAAGTGATTATCAGGAGTATGATTTACATTTTAATATCAGGTGTTTTAGACTGATTAAATTATAAAGGAACTGTGGGTGCAGTAAAATACTTCTTTATGTATGATTTATTTAAAATGATTTTTTAGAGATGAGAAGTTTTTACTAAAGAACTTGGAGATTTTCTTGCACTTTTATTTTATTTATTTATTTTTAATCTATGGCTTTATTCCTTACAATAAGAAAATAGATATCTCCTTGAAAAAAAATGGAAGTACTGCTGTACATGGTATATATATATATAACAAATGTCTTCTTGGATATAATTATTCAGGTGTAACATTTTATATTTTAAAAATACACTTACTTTATATGCTGCAAAAATGGACAAAATAATAGGAAAGATGTGTATGATGCTGTTATATCTTTTTTATGCAATTGTACTTTGGTAGCTTTAAAAAAGTTTTCCTGTGGCTTACACATAGCATAAGATTTAATAGTGTATTAATCATTTGTACACCAGGGTAAGATGGCTTGATCAATACTAGAAATAAAGTCTTTACCAGGGCGATGTTTTGATAAGTACACTTTGAATAAACCTCTTTTATGAACTGAGTCATATTTCTTAAAACATTTAACCAATAAGCATTAGATTTGGTTTGGAATAAGAATGATCTCAGAAGCACATCTGACCAGCCTAACCCAAAGTGTGCCCATCTATACATCCATATCTATGCAATAAGCCCATCTAATACATTATTAACACAGGCTGAAAATAATAATGGACCAAGAATTAATTTTTTATGTGCAATATGAATCCTGGATCTTGTATATCCCAAGAAGCAAATGAATTTATCTAAGCCAGCTGAGTTTGGAGGCAAAACTAATGATTAAAAAAATCTAATTTCAAATAATTTATTGGTAAAGTCAAATTATGGAAATGGTTCAGAACAGTAACTTCTAAAAAATGTATAATAAACAGGACAATAAGCACAAAAGAATCATCCCATGAACACTGATTTTCTTTTTGAGCAGTTTACTACATTGTGCTTTACTGAAAAACATCTTTCCAATATAATGTCTGTTTCCAAAATTTCTTAAAGGAGGCAATAAAGATATTGTAAGGAAGCTCATATATTTACAACTAAGTAGTTGTTTGCTATTTAAAAATGACAATTCTGACAAAAACTAAGGGTTAATGCATTATAGTATTTTGCAAACTCTTGTCTCTACTCTTCAGCCATAGGGAGCATTTACGGCAAACCCCAAATCACCACTGTGGGAGGATTTTTTTTTTTTTAATTTTTTATTTTTATGTTAATCCCCATACATTACATCATTAGTTTTAGATGTAGTGTTCCATGATTCATTGTTTGTGCATAACACCCAGTGCTCCATGCAGAACATGCCCTCCTCAATACCCATCACCAGGCTAACCCATCCTCCCACCCCCCTCCCCTCTAGAACCCTCAGTTTGTTTTTCAGAGTTCATCGTCTCTCATGGTTCGTCTACCCCTCCGATTTCCCCCCCTTCATTCTTGTGGGGGGATTCTTAAAACACTCAGTTCCTGCTTTGTATATGGAACTGAGAACTATCTCCATTTTCCAAACAAGAAAAATACACACATATACATGCATATACATGGAAAATAAAATCCCCATATACATATATGTGTGTGTTACCTATGTAACCTTAGGCAAGCAATCATATAACCTTTTAGAGCCTCAGTTTATTCATTTGTAAAAGGTAGAAACTAATTATTAGTATCTCATTTTCTTCAATTGTTGTAAGGATGAGGTAATACAAACCATGGACTTTGTACCATTTTCAATAAAAAATTGCTCTTGTTTTTCAGTTTTACTACAAATTTGCCTTTAATTTTTTTTGCTGTGTTGGTAGTTTTTTTCTGATGATTCAGGAGATGGATTTTCATAAAACCAAACAATGAGCTTTAAATTAATTAAAATATTACACCTACTCTTTGTTCTAATAGGATTTCTATGATTATTAGTGAAGATATTTCACGTACTCATTTTTATGTGTTTTTTTTTAAAGATTTTATTTATTTATTTGAGAGGGAGAATGAGATAGAGAGAGAGAGAGAGCATGAGAGGGTCAGAGGGAGAAGCAGACTCCCTGCTGAGCAGGGAGCCCAACGTGGGACTCGATCCAGGGACTCCAGGATCATGACCTGAGCCGAAGGCAGTCGCTTAACCAACTGAGCCACCCAGGCGCCCCATCATTTTTATGTGTTTTGATGTGTATATATTGTCAAATTATTTTTTTCCTTTCCATTAGCTTATTTTTTTCAATAATAAAGGTATATGATTTATAATATTTATACATTAATGATATTAGAAAGTTGTCTGCTATATGTTTATAAGTGTAGTTTTCCAATCTCTGTGCTTTTATATATATTCTAAAAAATGTTTTTATTTTATTTTTATTTTTATTTTGGGGTAGGGAGAGCATGCAAGCATGCAAGCGGGAGGAGGGGCAAAGGGAGAGGGAGAGAGAGAATAGAAAGCAGGTGCCATGCTCAGCATGGAGCCTGATGCGGGGGATCTCATGATGATAGGAGTTAGTTAGACAGTTAGGCAGTCAGGGTCAGTGTCCCCAACAAGAAAATATGTAGTCAGGACAGCTAAGACAAAACAGCACTAACATCCTGTTTTTCAGCTTAAACAAGGCCGCACTAGCATTCTGTTTTGCAGCCTTTGCAGAAATGACTTCTGCAAAATGTCCTAAAGTAAAACAATTAACCATGAAGCTTTTGTCACTGTCACAAGCAAGGGGCAGTTAAGACATAAGTCCCCAGATGTCGGCCCAAAAAGACCATCAGTAGGTAAACATTAACTTAATATGTAAACAGATATATGATCATAGTCCTGATTGGCACGACTCAGCACACCTTGGTTGCTGAAGACAGTTCCCCAAAAGAATTCATAAAAAACCCTAAACTTAGAAACTCCCATAGCAACCCTCTCAGGTCCCCTCCCTCTCTGGGAGCTTTGTACTATTGCTCAACAAACTTTGCTTTGCTGCCCATCACTCTTCATCTGGTCTACCTCCTCATTCTTTGAAGCACCACAACCAAGAACCTCAGGTACTAAAGAAATAGTATTCCTGTAACAATGATCCTGGGATCACAACCTGAGCCAAAATGAAGAGTCGGGTGCTTAACTGAATGAGCTACCCAGGTGCCCCTCTAAAAAATTTTAAGTATAGAATCATAAGTATATTTTATATCCCCAAATCTGATTCTGTTTTCTTACAGTATATCATACTTGGGAAAGCACTATTTAATTCAACCTGAGATATTTAGGTACTTTATATTTTCTTCTAGTGAGTTTATTACTTTTTTTAATATTTAAGTTACTATCCTCCTAAAAATTTTTGGTATAAAATATGATGAATAAATCATATTCTAGTATAAATATGATTATTTGTTCATTAAATTGTCAATCACTGTTCTCAGATCAGTTTAAAAATCGTATCTCCCACGAATTTGAAAGACCACATTTTCTTGTAATAAAATCTCTAAATTGACTTTCATCTGACATTATATATCTAAAATTTACTCTTTTGCTCTATTTATGTCTATGCCAGGTACATCTATTTTCATTCTTGTAAGCTGGTAGGATATTCTCTTCTTATTTCTCTGTTTCAAGATTTATTTATTTATTTTTAATTTTATCATGTTATGTTAATCACCATATATTACATCATTAGTTTTTGATGTAGTATTCCATGATTCATTGTTTGCATATAACACCCAGTGCTCCATTCAGTACGTGCCCTCTTTAATACCCATCACCAGGCTAACCCATCCCCTCACCCCCCTCCCCTCTAGAACCCTCAGTTTGTTCCTCAGAGTCCATAGTCTCTCATGGTTCGTCTCCCCCTCTGATTACCCCCTCTTTATTTTACTCTTCCTACTATCTTCTTCTTCTTCTTTTTTTTTTTTTTTTTAACATATAACGTATTATTTATTTCAGAGGTACAGGTCTGTGACTCAACAGTTTTAAACAATTCACAGTGCTCATCATAGCACATACCCTCCCCAATGGCTATCACCCAGCCACCACATCCCTCCCACCCCCAGCACTCCAGCTACCCTCCGTTTGTTTCCTGAGATTAAGAACTCCTCATATCATCTTGCCATTTGCAATGATGTGGATGGAACTGGAGGTTATTATGTTGAGCGAAATAAGTCAAACAGAGAAAGACATGTATCATATGATCTCAATGATATGAGGAATTCTTAATCACAGGAAACAAACTGAGGGTTGCTGGAGTGGGGGGAGGGGTGGGAGGGATGGGGTAACTGGGTGATAGACACTGGGGAGGGTATGTGCTCTGGTAAGCGCTGTGAATCGTGCAAGACTGTTGAATCTCAGATCTGTACCTCTGAAACAAATAATGCAATATATGTTAAGAAAAAAAGAAGAAGAAGAAGAAGAAGGTAGCAGGAGGGGAAGAATGAAGTGGGGGAAATCGGAGGGGTAGACGAACCATGAAAGACGATGGACTCTGAAAAACAAACTGAGGGTTCTAGAGGGGAGGGGGGTGGGAGGATGGGTTAGCCTGGTGGTGGGTATTGAGGAGGGCACATTCTGCATGGAGCACTGGGTGTTATGCACAAACAATGAACCATGGAACACTTCATCTAAAACTAATGATGTAATGTAGGGGATTAACATAAGAATAAAAAAAATGCACACACACACACAACAGCTCACAGATATAGAAAAGAGGTTGGTGGTGGGAGAGAGGTGGGGGCTGGGGCATAGGCAAAATGGGTGAAAGACGTAAAAAAAACACAGATTTCCAGTTATAAAGTAAAGAAGTTCTGGGGACCTAATATATGGCATGTACGTATAGTTAACAATACTGTATTGTATACTGGAAAATTGCTAAGAGAGTAAATCTTAAAAGTACTCATCACAAGAAAAAAAAGTTTTAACTATATGAGTTGATGAATGTTAATTAGACTTCTTGTGGTGATCATTTTGCAATATATACTTATATTGAATCATTATGTTGTACAACTGAAACTAATAAAATGTATGTGCCAATTATATTTCAATAAAAAAGAAAAATAAAAAAAAGAATTCCTCATATCACTGAAATCATATGATACATTTCTTTCTCTGATTAACTTATTTTGCTCAGCACAATACCCTCCAGTTCCATCCACATCATTGCAAAAGGCAAGATTTCATTCCTTTTGATGGCTGCAAAATATTCCATTGTATATATATACTACATCTTCTTTATCCATTCATCTGTCGATGGACATCTTGGCTCTTTCCACAGTTTGGCCATTGTGGACATTGCTGCCATAAACATCGGGGTGCATGTACCCCCTTCAATTCACTACATTTGTATCTTTGGGGTAAATACCCAGTGGTGTAATTGCTGGGTCATATGGTAGCTCTATTTTGAACTTTTTGAGGAACCTCCATACTGTTTTCCAGGGTGGCTGCACCAGCTTGCATTCCCAACAAGAGTGTAGGAGGATTCCCCTTTCTCCACATCCTCGCCAACATCTGTCGTTTCCTGACTTGTTAATTTTAGCCATTCTGACTGGTGTGAGGTGGTATCTCATGGAGGTTTTGATTTGGATTTCCCTGATGCCGAGTGATGTTGAACACTTTTTCATGTGTCTATTGGCCATTTGGATGTCTTCTTTGGAAAAATGTCTGTTCATGTTTTCTTGATTGGATTCTTTGTTCTTTGGGTGTTGAGTTTGATAAGTTCTTTATAGATTTTGGATACTAGCCCCTTATCTGATGTGTCATTTGCAAATATCTTCTCCCATTCTGTCAGTTGTCTTTGGTTTTGTTGACTGTTTCTTTTGCTTTGCAAAAGCTTCTTATCTTGATGAAGTCCCAATAGTTCATTTTTGCCCTTGCTTCCCTTGCCTTTGGCGATGTTTCTAGGAAGCAGTTCCTGTGGCTGAGGTCGAAGAGGTTGCTGCCTGTATTCTCCTTTAGGATTTTGATGGACACCTGTCTCACACTGAGGTCTTTCAACCATTTGGAGTCTATTTTTGTGTGTGGTGTAAGGAAATGGTCCAGTTTCATTCTTCTGCTTGTGGCTGTCCAATTTTCCCAACACCATTTGTTGAAGAGACTGTCTTTGTTCCATTGGACATTCTTTCCTGCTTTGTCAAAGATGAGTTGACCATAGAGTTGAGGGTCCATTTCTGGATTCTCTATTCTTTTCCATTGATCTATGTGTCTGCTTTTGTGCCAGTACCATGCTGTCTTGATGATGACAGCTTTGTAATAGAGCTGGAAGTCCGGAATTGTGATGCCGCCAGCTTTTCTTTTCTTTTTCAACATTCCTCTGGCTATTCATGGTCTTTTCTGGTTCCATACAAATTTTAGGATTATTTGTTCCATTTCTTTGAAAAAGTGGATGGTATTTTGATGGGGATTGCATTAAATGTGTAGATTGCTCTAGGTAGCATTGACATCTTCACAATATTTGTTCTTCCAATCCATGAACATGGAACATTTTTCCACTGCCTTGTGTCTTCCCCAATTTCTGTCATGAGTATTTTATAGTTTTCTGAGTACAGATCCTTTGCCTCTTTGGTTAGATTTATTCCTAGGTATCTTACGGTTTTGGGTGCAATTGTAAATGGGATCGACTGCTTAATTTCTCTTTCTTCTGTCTTATTGGTGTATAGGAATGCCACTGACTTCTGTGCATTGATTTTATATCCTGCCACTTTACTGAATTCCTGTATGAGTTCTAGCAGTTTTGGGGTGGAGTCTTTGGGGTTTTCCACATAAAGTATCATATCATCTGCAAAGAGTGAGAGTTTGACTTCTTCTTTGCTGATTCGGATGCCTTTTATTTCTTTTTGTTGTCTGATTGCTGTGGCTAGGACTTCTAGTACTATGTTGAATAGCAGTGGTGATAGTGGACATCTCTGCCGTGTTCCTGACCCTAGGGGGAAAGCTCTCAGTTTTTTCCCATTGAAAATGATATTCACTGTGGGTTTTTCATAGATGGCTTTTATGATATTGAGGTATGTACCCTCTATCCCTAAACTCTGAAGAGTTTTGATCAAGAAAGGACACTATACTTTGTCAAAAGCTTTTTCTGCATCTATTGAGAGGATCATATGGTTCTTGTTCTTTCTTTTATTAATGTATTGTATAACATTGATTGATTTGTGGATGTTGAACCAACCTTAAGATGTAGGAACTAGAGTTCAGAATGATGATTTTAAAGATACTAGCTGGGCTTGAAAAAATCATGGAAGTTATTAGAGAAACCCTTTCTGGAGAAATAAAAGAACTAAAATCTAACCAAGTCAAAATCAAAAAGGCTATTAATGAAGGGCAATCAAAAATGGAGGTTCTACCTGCTAGGATAAATGAGGCAGAAGAGAGGATTCGTGATATAGAAGACCAAATGATGGAAAGTAAAGAAGCTGAGAAAAAGAGAGATAAACAACTAGTGGATCATGAGGGCAGAATTCGAGAGATAAGTGATACCATAAGATGAAACAATATTAGAATAATTGGAATCCCAGAAGAAGAAGAGAGAGAAAGGGGCAAAAGGTATATTGGAGCAAATTATAGCAGAGAACTTTCCTTATTTGGGGAAGGAAATGGGTATCAAAATCCAGGAAGCACAGAGAACCCCCGTGAAAATCAATAAAAATAGGTCAACACCCCGAAATTGAATAGTAAAACTTACGAGTCTCAGAGACAAAGAGAAAACCCTGAAAGCAGCTCGGGAGAAGAGATCTGTAACCTACAATGGTAGAAACATTAGATTTTCAACAGACCTATCCACAGAGACCTGGCAGGCCCGAAAGGACTGGCATGATATATTCAGAGCACTGAATGAGAAAAATATGCAGCCAAGAATACTATATCCAGCTAGGCTGTCATTGAAAATGACATAATAAAAATAAAATAAATTTTATTATTTATAATAATATTAAAATATAATATTTTTATTATAATAAAAGTAAAGACTATAATAAGAGATGAGGAATGACACTATATCCTATTTAAAGGGTCTATCCAACAAGAAGATCTAACAATTGTAAATATCTATGCCCCTAACATGGGAGCAGCCAATTATATAAGGCAATTAATAAAAAATCAAAGAAGCACATCGACACCAATACAATATTAGGGGACTTTAACACCCCCCTCACTGAAATGGACAGATCATCTAAGCAAAAGATCAACAAGGAAATAAAAACTTTAGATGAGACACTGGACCAAATGGACTTCACTGATATATTCAGAACAGTCCATCCCAAAGCAACAGAATACACATTTTTCTCTAGTGCTCATGGAACATTCTCCAGAATAGATCACATCCTAGGTCACAAATCAGGTCTCCACTGGTACCAAAAGATTGGGATCATTCCCTGCCTATTTTCAGACCACAATGCTTCAAAACTAGAACTCAATCACAAGAGGAAAGTCGGAAAGAACTCAAATACATGGAGGCTAAAGAGCATCCTACTGAAGAATGAATGGGTCAACCAGGAAACTAAAGAAGAATTAAAAAAATTCATGGAAACAAATGAAAATGAAAACACAATGGTTCAAAATCTTCGGGATACAGCAAAGGCAATCCTGAGAGGAAAGTATATAGCAATACAAACCTTTCTCAAGAAACAAGAAAGGTCTCAAAAAAAAAGAAAAGAAACAAGAAAGGTCTCAAATACACAACCTAACCCTACACCTAAAGGAGCTGGAGAAAGAACAGCAAATAAAGCCTAAACCCAGCAGGAGAAGAGAAATAATAAAGATCAGAGCAGAAATCAATGAAATAGAAACGTAAAGAACAGTAGAACAGATCAACAAAACTAGGAGCTGGTTCTTTGAAAGAATTAACAAGATTGATAAAGCCCTGGCCAGACTTATCAAAAAGAAAAGAGAAATGACCCAAATGAATAAAATCATGAATGAAAGAGGAGAGATCACAACCAACACCAAAGAAATACAAACAATTATAAGAATATATTATGAGCAACTCTATGCCAGCAAATTAGATAATCTGGAAGAAATGGATGCATTCCTAGAGATGTATCAACTACCAAAACTGAACCAGGAAGAAATAGAAAACCTGAACAGACCTATAACCACTAAGGAAATTGAAGCAGTCATCAAAAATCTCCCAACAAACAAGAGCCCAGGGCCAGATGGCTTCCCAGGGGAATTCTACCAAACATTTCAAGAAGAATTAATACCTATTCTTCTGAAACTGTTCCAAAAAAATAGAAATGGAAGGAAAACTTCCAAACTCGTTTTATGAGGCCACCATTACCTTGATCCCCAAATCAAAGACCCCATCAAAAAGGAGAATTACAGGCCAATATCCTTGATGAACATGGATGCAAAAATTCTCACCAAAATACTAGCCAATGGGATCCAACAGTACATTAAAAGGATTATTCACCATGACCAAGTGGGATTTATTCCTGGGCTGCAAGATTTATTTAATGTGCTTTGCACATTTTACATAAATTTTAAATTATTCTATATTTTGGTAAAACATTGATTATTTTAATTAGCGCTACAATATTATCATAGATTAACTTGAGATAAATTGATATTTTTATAATGTGTCTTCTTAGAGGAGAGAATTGATTAAGCTTCTCTAGAAACATATTTTATAAATAGAGTATTAATTCTTGATTATTAAAAGACTTTGGAACACTTTTCCTTAAAGAAAGATATATTTTTGGCCCATGTATACTATTGAATGTGTTCACTATAATGCTTATATAGGATTTGGTAAATTTTGTTGTCCATAGTAATCTGTTACAAAGTAAAAGTTTTTACTATTTTTAAACGATATAACTGTTTCTATATCTTTAATAAAAGTAAATTTAATTTATTAAAAAATTTAAAAAGTTACTGTTAAGAAAAGAATGAATCAGTTCACAAATATTGTTTAAAATGTCTCTCATGAGGTTTTTAATTTTTTTCCTATACTGAATATTTGAATTCTTAGTCTAGGAAAACATATACTAAGAGATATAAATATGTGCTCTTTGAGATGTTTGCTCCAGATTACTTTCTGACTATTGACTTAAGAATGATTTGGGTCTAGTCTTTTTAGTCTTCCTAGTCAATAATACTTGTATTAATAAAAACTTCCCATTATTTGATAATCATGAGACTGTCCAAGCAGACAAAGGATTGGCACTCATTCAAGGGAAAGCCAAAATACAAATAATTCACCAATGACTTTATCATAGACCATTTAAACACAGCCATTTATCTATGGATCCCCATCTCTATGATACAGAAACATAAAAATGGGTGTGGCTTGTCCTGCATGTAGAGTTTGCAACTTCTGAACTATGCATATTTTTCTGATTCTGAGAATAAATGATGAATTTGTATTTCCCAATGGAAGAAACTGCTAGACCCATGAAAACTATCTGCTCTTCATAAATTGCTTTGAAGTGTTTGGTCGTTAAATGTCCCAGACACATTTTTGCTTTATTCTCATCGAAGTTAATTAAAAAAAAAATTGATACTAAATAAAATAAAGTTTGGGGATCCATATATCATTCTGCTACCAAATGCTTTTTAAAAACATGCCCTTGGAGATGAATTTACAAGTAGCTACAACCACTTAATCTGGAGCGTTTTAACCAATTTCAAGTTTCTTGTTTTATAGCTGTTTTAAAGGGTTACATAAAGCTGTTCTGTCGCTACAGCTTTTGAATTCACAAACCACTAAGTTCCCCTGTAGTGAACACGTCTTATCACTCCATAAAACTCATTCAGCTTCATCATTCCAGTAAAGATATGACAAGGCTGTTTATCAGTAGGTAATAAGACAGATAATTTAACTGTACAAGCTCTAATTGGTCTAATTCACTAACTGACCTCTCACCACTTGATTCACTAGTACAATTGAGCGCTGATAAAGCCTTTAATTGTAAATTGCACACAGCTGTGAGCTGCTTCTCACGCTGGCTCAAAAACACTATCATCGACTGTTTCATCTCCGCGACCTGCTAATTTGGAGCATATGTAACTGTTTTTAATGCTGAAGGCTTGACATACCACAAACAGCAGATGTTGCAGCTGCCCCTGAGACGCTTTATTTAATTCAATTACGTCTTTTGGAGATATGTAAAAAAGCGAGGCAAGATGAGAGAGGGCAGGAGAATGTTAAAAATGGAGCCCCTGGTTGAGGCCCAGGTGGCTCGATAGGCAAATGATTGGGTGAATGTCTAAATGATCTTTTTAATTGAGTAGACTGACGGCTAATCAGGGTCATGAAGTGTTATCACACTGATGAGCTGAGTGGAGTCCTAGGCTGCTCTGCAATTAATGCCGCTTTTGTGAAGGGAGAAAAAAGAGAGATAATGTATACCATCTGGCAATTGTTTATGATAAAAGCGGCAGTTTGCTGCAAATTCAAGTTCAATGCTATTCATAACATTATTTTTGCCGCTGCCGCCGAGGGCAAGGACACGAAGCCCAGGCCTTTGTCTGACTTCTCATTCTCCTTCTCAACCAAAACATTCATTTTCTTCCACGTGTGTTTTTATTAATTACTTGGCTGCTGGCTAATGTATGGCCTGAATGATTCCCTGTTCGATATACCAATGAAAAGCCCAGCACCTACTTCTTGGAATCTACTTCGACTTTCGTGCCAATGTATCCGATTACAGTCAAACAAAGCGTAGGCTAAAGTCACAGCCAAAAGCCAGAGAAAACAAGTCAGTTCTTTTGTCCTAAAAAGCTTGACTCTGGCATCTCTGGGATCAAAAACGAAGGGGGGTGGAGTTCTTAACAACAGTGACAAAGTATCTGTGTGAAGTGACTTTTTTTTTTTTCCTGCCTCAAGGAGATCGGCATTTGCAAACTTGAAAGTGGGTAGAGATGATTCAAAAATGCCCAAGATTTTCACTCTTCGTTTATCACTTAAGATGTGTGAGAATATCAACAACATCGATACGAGGGTGAACTTAAAAACGTCGATTCAATTGTTCACATGAGGACTGCTGCAGGTTTTCTCAGATGCGACAGCACGGAAGATTGGTGTGCTTTTCCTCTTGAGTCATTGACAAGACCAGAAAATACATAAGCAAAAAGGAGGATTTCTAGTAAAAGCTTTAAAAAACCTCAACTGTGATTTCGGAAAGGAAGAAAGGTACCATTGCTTTCAAGCACAGAGAGATAGGAGTTCTGTGTCACGCTCACTTTGAGTTATCAAAGTGTTTCGGGGACATATATATTCAGGAGTACGAAGTGAGAAAATAAAACACATCCTCAAATCAAGTAATTAACTTCAGAGCGGTGAAGTGGACTTCAAATTCAAAGACATAAATCTAGTTTATGCAGCCAGATTCCATCATGTGGAACTTGGTAGCTTAAATGCAGTTGAGATGAATGCTGACCTGAACTGTTACGTCCTAGTAGGAAGTGCCTAACCCAGAATTTTCAGAAAGACAAAGGCATCACCTAGTGTAATTTATCAGGCATTTTTGGAAGCTACCTACACTCTGGGCCCTGTGCTAGGCCCTGGGGGTTACAGTGATCATAAGCACATAGAAACTTCCCTTAACTTGAAAGTCTGCTGAGGGAGATGGATACATAAGCAGAATTTACCCTGGAGTGTTGGGAGGCTGATAAGGCACTGAAGCTTCTAGGTGGAAAACCCAGCCCAGACCTTGAAAAAGGTGCAGGTGCCTGATAAACAGGCCTTTCTAGAGAAGATAACATCAAGTTGAATGATAACATATTGTTAGATTCTGTAGCCTTCACTATTCTTCAGAAGAAGTGAGAAGTTGGAAAGAGTTGTCATAAAAAAGTTGTTATAAAATAAACATAATGTGTTAGAAAGAAAACCACAGGCTTCAAATGGTGTCACTTAGGTTAAGGCCCCAAGTCAATAAACCAAGACTTAATAACTAACCTAACTGTAGTTTCAGCCCCCCAGAAATGTAACCTTTAACCAGTCAACAGGGAATTTCCTGGTCAGCACTAGGACGTTTGTTGATAGGCCCCTTCCATTCCCCTTAGAAGGGTGACCCTGCCTCAAACCATGAATTCTTTGCTAATAATTTTCTTTTTTCAGCTTCCTCTCTACCTTTAAAAACCTTTTCTTTTCTGTAGCCCTTTGGATCTCCCCCTTACTTGCTAGACAGGATGCTGCCCGATTCATAAATCAATTAATAAAGCCAACTGGATCTTTACAATTTACTCAGTTGAATTTTTGTTATTGAACACTGATGTGGCACAAAGTTCCTCTTGAGACAAGCCCTAGAAAGGCTTGATAAATATTTGCTGAATAAACACATTTATATAAATGTAACAGGCATGTGACTTAGCAGAGAAGTATTTCTACCCACAGTCCTAATTTGGGGTTATGGAGACTCATCTCCCAAAATAATGACAAAGAAGAGTATTAGTGAACATAATTACAACACAGAATTATTACAGACACAAAGTGACTTAATTGTCTTGTCTGTGTCAATGTTGTTACTTCAGATAGATTGTGACTTCTTTGAAATTTTTCAAAATTTCTTCGAATATTTCCATTTCTTCCATTTTTTCAACTGCTCCTGAGATGATTTCCATAAATATTAAGTTTGTAGACACGTGATGAATACTTACACAATGTTCACAGAGAACTTAGGTGATGGGGGAACAAACCACTGTGTGGCTACGTAAAAGCATCTGTTTGGAGCACTGGGTGTTATGCACAAACAATGAATCATGGAACACTACATCAAAAACTAATGATGTAATGTATGGGGATTAACATAACATAATAAAAAAAACTATTTAAAAAAAAGTATCTGCTTCAAAGGAAGGGCACTTATTTTGTAATGCTCATGGAGAGAGAAAGAAAAGGATTCAAAGAAAGATCATATAATGGTCCCAAAGTTACTGAACACAAAATCAGATCTACCATTGTGATAGAACATTTTTTAGAAGAAGAACGTCTATCCAGCTGAAATTAAAGAACATGCACACGCATACCTCCAGAACACTCAAGAAATGAGCAAGTCATTTTGGCTTGAAGGAAGTATTCAAGCTACCATTTTGTAGAGACAAATTAAAGTTAAATATAGTTTTCTTCCTGGAAAAGCATGCTGAACAGGCCTTGACTATTAATAACAAAGTTTGCCACCAGACCTCAAACACTTCTTATGCACTAGGACTAGAAAGAAAAAGAACTAAGCTAAAAAATGTCAGGATCAGAAGTCAACCTCTCATGTCTGAACTGTATTTTCTGAGAGAACATTAAACTAATTCTAATACTGTCAATTAATAGGTCCTTACTAGTTGCCAGGGGTTATTATAGGCTTTACATACATTATCTGATCTGGTCTTTACAGCAGCCTGTCAGATGGATGTTATTATGCTATATTTCTTATGCTGAAACAGGGACAAGGAAAAGTCCTATAACTCAGACAAATTTATAATTAAAAAAGAAAGGAGGCAAGATTTAAGCCAATTTCGGACTCCAAAAACCCATGCTCTTCAGTGATACTCTTTACCTCTTGCCTTGGAAAGAGTTGAGGGATGTGAGAATCATTCTTTTTTTTTAATCTTTTTTTTTTTTAATTTTTAAATTTATTTATTTGAGAGAGAGAGAGAGAAACAGCATGAGAGGGGATAGGGTCCGAGGGAGAAGCAAGCTCCCCGCTGAGCCGGGAGCCCGATGTGGAACTCGATCCCAGGACTCCAGGATCATGACCTGAGCCGAAGGCAGTCGCTTAACCAACTGAGCCACCCAGGCGCCCGAGAATCATTCTTGAGTTAAAAGCTAAATATATATATTATAAAATATATAATATATTGGTCTAAATGAGTATTTTGTACATTATTTTAATGGTATATTTTGTAATGTTTTTTAATGATAACTTTAGGTAATATTTCTAGGCTAATTGTAAAATATTTATTTATTTAAAGTAGAAAATAGGCTTTCTCTGGCTCTAAAACTTCCAACACATAGAAATTCAAATATTGTCTGATCAAAGAATCCAACCCTATCAAGGGTTTAGGAAAGGTAAGGTGTTTTTTTTTGTTTGGTTGGTTTTTGTTTTCTGTTTTTTGTATATCTTCCATCTAGCTAATGGAGTAATTGTTCTTATACTGACAAAATGAAATAATTTTTAGTCTACATTTTTTCATAGTAGTACACATTGATTAAATATCTATTATGTAGTAGGTACGGAGAGTCCAGGTAAATAAATGAAGCATTTTTTTTTTTTTTCTTATTCTCAAAGAGCTTCTATAACACTTTAGGAAACAGATATCTAAAGTAATAACAATAGTTACAAAGCTAACCAATATCTTCTACCTAAGCTCACTTGAAAACCTATGGGAGGTATGACTCTCACATGAGCTGATCTTGCCCCTCCAGCAAAGTTTCTGAGCACTGCTTGAGGAAATGTGAGATCCGTGCTCAAAGTGAGCACCTAGCAAGGAAAGGCACCTGCAGAAAAAGGGGAGAGCTGGGGGAGAGTCCCAGAACGGCATCCAAAAATAATTAGAAGGCCAGTCCAAGGAAGCCTGTATGAGAAAAGTACAGAAAATAGATTTCATAAACCTCAAGGTCAGTCAACCAGGTGATAAAAAAAAAAAAAAAAAGAGGACAAGGAAAGTTAGAATTTACACAACATTTTAACGTCATAGTTCACTGAAGAGCATTGACAGGGGAGCACAATACTGAATGTTACAATGGTGTGTCACAGTAACAATGGAAACTCTATGAGAAAATCATCTAAATTGGGACCTAATGACAGGAGGAGGACTCTTGCTGCCCTTTTATTACCTTTTTGGCATTACAAATTTTGACCAATGGCACCGAAGTACTGAGAGTCAATAGGTACATTATGTTCAAACATCTCAGGATTTTTCTTCTCTCTCTCTCTCTCTCTCTCCTTGTTAACCTTTATACAAGTTTGAGGTAATTCCTAAAGACATATTTTTGCTCACCATAAAGACTGTGGGAATACAGAACCCCTTGACACTCGGAAAGATGAAGAAAAAGACTAAAGTTCAAAGGGAAGGTGGGCTTTGGGTTGATCTTTGGAGACTGGTAGCACAGTGCAGAAGAGTAAAGGATTTCAAAATACTCTCGCCTAAGAACTTAGGCTCTACTGCATACATGCTGGGTAACCTTGGACTAGTCGTCTACCTCTTTTGTCTCAATTTCATGGTCAATAAAGCAGAAAAAAATAAAATACCTATCTCATAAAATTGTTTCAAGGATTAAAGATGCTGAGGCCTTAAGGCTTTTAGCATAGTACTGGTAAATGGTAAACATTCATTAAGATTAGCAACTGTTTTTATCCGTATTAGGATCAACACAAGAAAAGAGGCCGTGCAGGTTAACACAAACTATATGTGTAAAATTGTTAGTGTCGAATGAGAACATGATCTATAAAGTGCAGAAAGGAGACCACACAGAGTAAGTAGAGGGACTATATTGAGTTTGATAAGAAAGGTTACACGCTGAGACTATATCCTACAGTAATGTTAAGGTCATAAAAGTGCCAGTGAATACTAGGGAGTCATTGTCAACTCTTGAGTGTGATAGCACCATGGAGAGAAACAGAGCTCATTCAGTCTTGCAACATGAGCGAGTGCTTATTTTGCATTGAGAATTTGGAGCCCAGTGGAAGTTAGCTGGGCAGGTAGGGAAATTGAGAGTTTGGAGAACTTATGGCTACCAGAACAGCTAGCTAAGTGAGAATTGGTCTTAAACCTTTAAACCTCTTAAGTATCCCCTGTGTTTCTTTGTAAGTGTGTTTCTCCTAAGTGTGTTTCTTCCAAAGAAGCAGCTATTCAAGGAATTGCCCTAGGTGTCCACAAATTCAGTGTGACAGTGCTCGCTCCGAGTGAGATTACAGGAACAGCGATTATGCATTATAGGATGTCAGCAAGAGCAATAAGCCAGAATATATATCAAGAAAATAAGAGTAAAGATAAAGGAGAAAAGAATAAGAATTAACCTAGGATACTCTCAGCTAGAAGATGCAGAGAGCAGAAGTCAAAAGAGTATTGGTCACAAAGGAAGAAGAAAACAGAGTACACAATTTCACAGGAGAAAAGGAATAAGACACTACTTTTAAGATGGCAGAAAAGATTAACAATAGAATGCAACAAACAAATAAGAGGACAGGAGTCAAGAGATCATTGTATTTGGAAAAAAATGGAGGGAACTATTAAGTTTTCCTGGAACAGTTTCAGTAAACAGAGGAAGTCATGAAACCTGCTAACACAGAGTAATCAGATTAATTTGTAACATTGTTTGAAGTCTATCTCTTTCTATAACTCCCTTTTCCTAGCATTGTTGATAGCAAGACCTGAGTGTTTGCCTTTCTTATTTTTGTCCCAATCTGTTCATTCATTTTCCCATTTATGGCCAAGAAGATCCTGAGACCAGAGGCTGTTTTTATTTGTTAAATTTAGTGCGTATGCTAGACACTAAACCTGTTGAACAAATTGACCAAAAGGAAATCTTAACTTGAAAAAAACGCTTTCAAGATCTTTGATTCCATTTATCATCGTGCAGATGACTATTCATTTTAATATGGAAAACCAGCCAAACTACAATATGAATTTCTATCTGCCATGTGTAGTCCATATACCTACATAATTGTATGGAAAGTAAATGTAGGTAATAGGTTTTCTAGGTGTTGAAAAACTAGAGGCAGCGTTCTTGTCCAAGGGCAATAGACCACTGAATCTTCTCTTCTTCCTACTTATTTATTGTGACTCCCTGTGGATGCAGTTTCACTAGCAGTATTTTTTTTTTAAGATTTTATTTATTTATTTGACAGAGAGAGACATAGCAAGAGAGGGAACACAAGCAGGGGGAGTGGGAGAGGGAGAAGGAGGCCTCCCGCTGAGCAGGGAGCCTGATGTGGCGCTCAATCCCAGTACCCTGGGATCATGACCTGAGCTGAAGGCAGATGCTTAACAACTGAGCCACACAGGCGCCCCGGTATTTTTTTTTTTTTTTTTAATGAAACTGGGAGGGAGGGCACCTGGGTGGCTCAGATGGTTGAGCGTCTGCCTTCGGCTCAGGTCATGATCTCAGGGTCCTGGGATCGAGTCCCGCATCGGGCTCCCTGCTCCTTGGGAGCCTGCTTGTCCCTCTGCCTTTCTCTCTCGCTCTGTCTCTCATGAATTTAAAAAAAAAAAAAAAATCTTTAATGAAACTGGGAGAGCCTAACATTTTTCATCATTTTTCACCATTTCCTTAATGGAAACACATATACTATATAGCATAAGTTTTTTGAAATGGTGACATAACCCTAAGAATAAAAAGGCAGTGGCTTAGAAAGAATTTAGTCTCCCAGATCCAGGGAGACACTATCTGGCAATGACATCTATGTTCCATGTTAGAAGATCTGAGGACGGGCGCCTAGGTGGCTCAGTCGGTTAAATGTCTGCCTTTGGCTTAGGTCATGATCCAGGGGTCCTTGGATCGAGCACCGTGACTTGTTGGGCTCCCTGCTCGGTGGGGAGCCTGTTTTTCCCTCTCCCTCTGCCCCTCACCCCAACTCGTGCTCTCTTTTTTTCTCTCTCTCAAATAAATAAATCTTAAAAAAAAAAAAAAAGATCTAAGGCCAAGAGAAATTGAGAAATCAAAGTAAAATAGGTTGCATTTTCTCCTACTATGTGTAGTCACTCTTCCTGACATCCATGTCCTTATGGATAATGTGGCTGGCCCATCATGGGACTTGTTTGTCCAATTAGATATCCAAAGTGATGTAAGCAGAGGCTGACGTGCTTAGGCCTGTTCTGTCAGAATACTGTCAGCTACCATATGAAGAAATCTGGCTAGGCTTCCCAAAGATGAGCACTTTCTTTGTATTCATATGTAATGAGCATCATGAGATCATGCACTGGTGCCTAGCCAACCCACAGAATTTTAAGAAATAATAATTTTTGCTGTTTAAAATTACTAAATTTGGGGAAGGCTTGCTAGCCAGTAATAGACACCTAATAGAAAAGTGGCTACTTTATTTCTGATATTTTTGCATCTCCAGCTATTTAACCTGAGAACTTTCAGAGGGTAAATGTGTCTCATTTTTTCCATAAACTCAAAAACCTCCATAAATTCTCCAACAGCTGTCCAAATTGGTTTTTCCTTTAAGAAGGGCTGTGAGGAAATTCCAAAAGATTTCGAGTCTGCCTCAAACCTCCATTCATGTGACATATTTTTAACAATCATCTGTTTTATGCTACATATTCTTCCAGACATTGTGAAGACAAAAATAAATGAGACTTTATATTTGAGTGGGGCAGGAAAGACATTTTTAACAGTGAACAAATATGCGAATGAAAAAATTTCAAACAGTGGTCCCTGCTATGAAGGAAATCAGAGTGATTGAGTATAGGCTGACTGGCCAATAAGGGAGAGCCAGGTAAGGTGGCATGGCCAGGGGAGATGTGTTTGAAGAGTTTACCTTTGAATTTAGATCTGCATCACGAGAGAGAGGCCAGCCATGGGATTGTCTGGTGGGTGAACGTTTCAGGAAGATGGAACAAGAGCAAAGGCCTGAAGGGGAGAATGAACTTAATGTGTGAGGAAACAGGAAATTGGTGTGTTAGCTGGAAAAAATGAGTGACTGGCAGTAGTGAATGAAAAGAAGGAGGCGGGGGAGAGTTTATATGAGAGTACTTAATAATAATAATATACATTATATCTAATATATGTATACATATAATAGATGGCTATATTATATCTATAAATTATACATCATACATAGGTTATATATGTATCGATCTTACATATGTAGAGACAGATGGACATACACACACACATGCATACATACATGCAACAGAAATAGAGAATTTTAAGGATTTAAAAAATTAGGATGAAAAAGAATACATATAAATTCCATTTACTGAGCTAACCTCATCAGACAGTCAATATACAAATATCTCACATAAATTATTTCATCTACATATCCTAAGGATACCATGAGGTAGTAGTATTATTCTCTTTTTACAGATGAGAAATCTCAGTGTAAGCAAATTTTCTAAAGTCAGGTGTTCAGCTCCAAATCCATTTCTCCGAATCAGGTTTATCTGACTCAACCCATATGCAAATAAATAGTAGCACATCCTTTCCCATTAGTTGCAAACATTTTAATTTGCTTCCTTCTGGAAGAGTTCCCAAGTAGCACAAATCACCAAATGTTTATGTAGTTGTGCTATGACTTTAGGGAACAAAGTGGTATCACAGACATGTTTTATGTCAATTACAACAGAGGTGCAAAGAACAACATATCAATCTCAGAACTGTAGTCACTGAACACGTGGGCCTATTGATATGCTGAACCTTGCCAGTTGCCTAACAGATTTGGCTGACCTGATGGAGTCATGATCCCCAAATATCTCTGACTTCTTTCGTCAGCGAGGAAACAAAAGAAGCTTAAATTAAACCAATCTAGCTTAATTTATTTTGGTCCCAAAGGCAGAAATTTTGTAATAAATATATTCTCTAAATAATAAATAGAAATAGATTTAAAAAGTCCTTGAGAAACTAACCAGAACACTAGGTCTCTCTTCTTAGACTGGTGAACACAATATAAATATCATCATGAGCAAAGGGAATATTATGTGCTAGAGATTAGGAAGAGATTTTATAACGATTACTCTATTTAAATCTTCCCACAAACTATGTAAAGATTGTTATCCATTGCATACATGCTTTATGATTCAATGAGGTTAATTTATTAAAAGTCAAAGATTCTGTAGATGGTAGCCAAGAAGGAATCTTACTTTCCTTGCATCCAAATCACATCAGCTTTCCTTGTTACCATTTTTATTGAGTAAACTGAAGCAGGACTAACTTGATAGAATGAAAATCTTTCTCATCATTTTTTTTTTTTAATTTTTTAAACAAGAAGAACAGAAAACCACAATCAAATGTGATTGTTATTTAAAATGATGTCAAGAAGACTGTACTAATTATGAATTGATTGCCTCTCCACTCCAAATTCACCCTGCTTGTCTGCTCTGTGAAAATGGATTTGGGCCCTTTTAAAGTTTTCTTCTATCGCCAGCTTGCAGAATGTTGAGCTTTGTCCATAGAGGCAATAGAGAAACCGTGAAGGAAGGCCCTGCAGTTTTGATCTTTCCCAGCACCGTAACTGTACATACAGTGAGGGGGTTCTCTAGTCGTGGCTCCCATGGCTTCCCCAGTGCCAGCTCCAGGAGTGCACAGCAGCCGGCAACACTCAGATTTGAGAAGTTTCCATGTCAACTCCTTTAGAAGATCTTTTTTTTAAATTTTATTTTATTATGTTATGTTAGTCACCATACATTACATCATTAGTTTTGATGTAGTGTTCCATGATTCATTGTTTGCGTATAATACCCAGTGCTCCATTCAGTACGTGCCCTCTTTAATACCCATCACCAGGCTAACCCATTCCCCCTCCCCCCTCCCCTCTAAAACCCTCAGTTTGTTTCTCAGAGTCCATAGTCTCTCATGGTTCGTCTCCCCCTCCGATTCCCCCCCTTCACTTTTCCCTTCCTGCTATCTTCTTCTTCTTTTTTTTTTTAACATATAATGTATTATTTGTTTCAGAGATACAGGTCCGTGATTCAACAGTCTTACACAATTCACAGCATTCACCATAGCACATACCCTCCCCAATGTCTATCACCCAGCCACCCCGTCCCTCCCACCCCCCACCACTCCAGCGACCCTCAGTCTGTAGAAGATATTATTGTGGAGTGCCTCCCATGACACGTCTCTCTGAATGCTTTGGACAGTTCCCAAAAGGGCTGACTTCCTACATTTTCTAGAGGGCACACTTCCAGTAAGTCCTACTAGAGTGGCATCACAGAAATTTCTCTGTCACTAGGGAGCCATAATTGTGTCCAGTACAGCACGGTCTTGAGCTCAACCCTGGGGCTGGGTGTGGAGGGACCTCTTTCTAGGGATAATGTCTGCTCCTTATAATCTACACTTCCTATATTCTTTATATTTTCCCCCACTTCTTAATAGTAAATCTCTCATTACTCCAATCCTCTGTTACAGCCAACAATTTTTTATAGTAAACTTTCTCTTTTCAAATTACTAGGTGTTTTCTTTGTCCTGATTTGACTCATTCTAATAAAGAGATCAATGTATCTTTAAAAACAATTGCATTGTCAAAGTGGCTTAAAATTTCCTTTTTAAAGTGTGTAGATTGCTATTAAGTATTGTTCTATGTGTCATAGTCATCCTTTCATTCATTCATCAAATATTTATTGTGAACATTCTAAGTGCTACAGATAATAGATAACTTTGTTATACTCTGAAACTCAAAGGACATAGGTTTATCCCCCAAGTAACAATTACGTATTGCCTTAAGTACTATAGAAAAGGCATGCAAATTGTTATGCAACTCAGTGGTATAAATTTTAGAGCTGGCTTGTTTAAGCAATCACCTATAGGATGTAGGAGGTTGTACGAAATAGCAGAAAAGCCCTGAAATTGTGACAGATTATCTGTGTTCTAGCTCCTTACAGCCCAGACTTAGATAAGTCTCATTATTCTCTTGGCTCCTTACTAGTTACGTGGGTGATAATATGTTGAGAAGATGAAATTTAAAGTGATATCATACTACATAGAAATGACCTACCATAACATCTGGCTGCCTATTCAATAAATGTTAGAAAACTTACCACCACCACACCCTCCCCTGTTAAAATTACAAATCTGTTAAGTATCAAACTAAAAACAATGACAATAATTTATCTGAAAGCACTTTGTGCCATACAAAGTACCATATGAAGGAAAAGCACGGGTTTTCCATATTTCATACTAAATAAAATGCAGTCGGCCCATGGATGTGGCAGGACAATTGCAGGGGACAGATGTCAGCAAGGTAACCTGGCAACTGCTGCACGATAAGTTGAAGGGTCATGACAGAAGAGAGGTTAGAGAGGGAGTTTGCTCAAAGACACACTGAAGCACGACTTCAAAGACGGGGCAGAATGACTTCGAAGACAGGGCAGAGATGTGAATGGCTAGGAAGAATAGCAGCAGCGGACAGTTCCACCTGGCATTTGGCAGTCAGTGAGGAGGGAATGTCTGAGAACAAGGGCTCTGAAGAGAACAGAAGGCAGAGGCAGAAATAGTGCCAGGCTCTGCACAAAACAGCTGCTGCTGCGAGCCCACGTGGGTCGTGCGGAAAAGACCGGACGTCACACGCCAGTCCTGAAATAAATGCATGTGCGCTGGTATCACCATCACTAGTTCCCTTGTTAACACACAACACGGGAGCATTTGCATGCTTATTACGCAACAGTGACATTATTGTCAATATTTGTAGAAAATGATTTAATTTAATATTGAACAGGGTGAATAACCTTTGGAAGAATGATTAAACTTCTGTTAGTATTTTTTGGGACTCAAGAAATATGTTGTTTGTTTAACTGAATTTGTGATTTAACCCTGTTTCACTACTTTTGGAGAGGTCATGAACATTAATATGTAGATGAGCTCGTTATTCACATATATACATTTTGTTTGTATATTTATTATATATATATATATATATATAGGATCAATATAATCAACAAGTGCTCTTCATTTGTGTGTATGGGAGTGTATTTATATAAACGATACCTTGAAGATAAAACATAAATACAAAGATAATAAATGATTTTCAAATTTGGCAAGTCTCACTTCCATAAATAAATATAAATATAAATAATAATAAATGAATATATATAAATAGAGGTATACACACACACATTTCTACTATTTAAGAAAAAGAAATAGAATAAATATCGCTTGCCTGAATAATATAAGGTAGGATATTTTTTAAATATGCATTCTTTAATATTGAGTACTTCTTCCTTTCATTTCTAGTGCACTACTATAGCATTCTGAAATGTCACTGGAGAATTCCCAATCATCATATTAAATATCCTGTTGTCACTCATCCTTATAGGACTTTCTGCTGCCTTTAACATTCTTGATGTCCACCATCCCCTCTCCACCCCTCCTCCAACTCTTGTTGACTTACGTTATATGACATTTGATGTTAGGGTTTTCTGGTTTCCTTAGACACAATGCTTGAAACAAAGCTGTCATCCTAATTACTGGTGGGTACCATTCTAGAGCAAAAAAAGTAAGCAGGGAAAATTAAGTAAGGTATAGAAAGAATTAAATAAGGAAACAAAACCAGAAAGTGTCTTCCCAAGCAGTCCACAGCTTCACATGTTAACATGGCTGATTACTTAGCCATATTTGAGATCTCTGTTCAGACCTCACAGGACCTCTTCATCTTAGAGCAGTAGCTCTGTGAAGACGAACAGACATATAGGTCATCCATCCTATTTCCTACCTCTTGTTGGTAAAAATTTGGTCCATGTGGACATTACATTGCCCACATTTCTAGCTTCCTCTACTGTGCTCTCCCTAGGAGATGCTGGGAAAGCCAGATCCTACACCAATGGTGCTATGATTCACTTGAGTCTAGAAGTGGTAGAGGAAACTTCAACAAGTCCAGTCAAGTTGAGCCTGCACACTCGACCTGTTCTAGTTCCCTCCATGATGACTGAGATGAGGCTGTACCAGAGGTCAGCACTCACTTTGAGGAAAGGCCAAAACAGCAAGCGCTAGGAGGAAATGAGGCAATGGTGGTGGTGGCCAAGACCTCTCCATTGAGCAAGTGGCCAAGGGCCTAGAGTTAAGTGGATCTGTTAACTGGGACAAGGGAGGAGAAAGTTACATATATTTGGTCCAATACAGATGTCTACTCTGTATATGCTTTTTCTCTAAAAGGATCTCATCAACTTCTAAGTTTTAAACTACCATGTCTATGCAAAAACAAAACAAAACAAAACAAAAACCAAATAACAACAAGAACAGCTAGCATCAAATTTATGTCTCTAATCTTAAATTTCTAACTGTTTGAAATCTCTATAAGAATATTTCACCAGTCTCGGGCGCCTGGGTGGCTCAGTTGGTTAAGCGACTGCCTTCGGCTCAGGTCATGATCCTGGAGTCCCTGGATTGAGTCCCGCATCGGGCTCCCTGCTCGGCAGGGAGCCTGCTTCTGCCTCTGACCCTCCCCCCTCTCATGTGCTCTCTCTCTCATTCTCTCTGTCTCAAATAAATAAATAAAAATCTTTAAAAAAAAAAAGAATATTTCACCAGTCTCCTAGCTTCCACAAATGACTCAATATACGTAAGTCTGTGGAATAGGTAAAATAACACCCTCAGAAATGCTCTCAGTATTAAAGGACTGTTGATATTTAATAATGCTGTAAATATTAAATGAGATCATTTGGACAGAATAATAGTACAGGTTAAGGATACAGTATGTACTTAGAAAATGAGTATTTCCTGCACTCCCATTTTCTCTCCTCTGGGATATGTTTTTAAAAACATGGAAGCTTTCCGAGCTCAGATAGAGCTGCAATTGTCCTGCCCACATCCATGGGCCGACAGCATTTTATTTAGTATGAAATATGGAAAACCCGTGCTTTAGTCATTTTCCTAACTTAATTATCAAGATTAAAAATAGTCTCTGGCATTCTTGACTTAGAATCTTAACCCATTTGACAAATGACCCTGTTATTACAGGACCACAGGTAGGAGATAAGATTCACTTTGGCTTTCAAAGTAACCCAATTTTTAAAAAATGTTTTTATTTGTAGATTTATCAGCAATCTCTATATAGATGTTTAAAGGGCCATTATGTAAGAACCAAGGAAGATACTGAAGAGAGGAAACCAAAAATCTCCTGTAATATGTGCTCTGTCTTTTATTCAACCCTCAGAGGTAGAACTTATGAAAACAGACTCTTTTCAAAAACACTGGGAGGAGCCGATTTGAACCAGATGTTGTTACAAGTGTTATTTTCATTATGAAGAATTAAATATGATTAAAAATTGAGAAATAGATCTCTGAAACATTAATTAAATTTAACTAATTAATTCCAGTTTTAAAGGATTTTATTTGCTATTTCCTTGACTATCTTACCTTATTTTTAAATTTTATTTTATTTTATTTTATTTTATTGGCTGTCTCTGTGGCCTAGAAAAAAATATTGCTTGAATAAATGAATTAATTGTCTTATTTTTAATACATTTGAAACAAAGAACCCTGAAACTATCAGTTTGATATCAAATTGTCCAGGGACATTTGAAAAAATAACCAATTAAGCCTGCAAAAAATGGGAACTATGACAAATTAAATTAAAAAACAGAAAGATAGCCATGCAACATGTTGGACATAGCTGAAGATTTAAATAGTAATCTAAAAAGACAGCTATAAAAGAAATACTCAGAATGTGGCAAGAGAGGCAAAGATGGTGAATATGACAGGGAAGATTGTTTAAATAGAGGATAGATTTTAAAGGTCCAACATATTTCTAATCATAGTTCTAAAAGAGATTAAAGAGAAATAGAGGCAAAAAATATTTGAAGTGATTATGGCTGAAAATTTTCTAGAATTGGTAAATGTGCCGTATCATGAATTGAGGAAAACCTATAAAACCCAAATATTGTTTAAAAAGGAAGCCCATATTTAGACAAATAATAATGAAACTCCTAGAATCCAAAGACAAAGAGAAGATCTCAAAAGCAATCTGAGAACAAAGGTAGATTTCCAGCAGAGGAATGGAAAATAGAGAAATATTTTTAACAACAACTCTGCATGTTAGAAGATTGGAGACTAAGAGAAAAATACGGTCATTGAAAAACTGTAGAGACTGTGAATTTTTCATGAATGATGTCAAAAAAAAAAAAACAAGATTCTTCAGAACAACAAAATTGAAAGAATGTATTACCCACAGATCAAATAAAGAGACTTCAAAAGTTATATTTCAGGAAGATGACAAATGAACCCAAAGATTCAAGAGCTGATGAACTCAACTGTTCTGAGATGCAAAAAAGGATATCAACAGAAATAATCATCAACTTGACAGTAAATGTAAATGAACATTGTTTAAAAAAAAGAAGATAGTAGGAAGGGAAAATTGAAGGGGGGGAATCGGAGGGGGAGACGAACCATGAGAGACTATGGACTCTGGAAACAAACTGAGGTTCTAGAGAGGAGGAGGGTGAGGGGATGGGTTAGCCTGGTGATGGGTATTAAAGAGGGCACATATTGAATGGAGCACTGGGTGTTATACGCAACAATGAATCATGGAACACTACATCAAAAACTAATGATGTAATGTATGGTGATTAACACAACATAATAAGATTAAAAAAACACACAATAAACCAAAGCAGTAATATTTAGTAATATTTCTTTTTGTATGGTGAAAAAAGTTAAAATCAAACTAAAATCCTATACACAAAAGTATTAAATTTGGGTGGGAGATAAGCAGAATCCAAGCATTCTAAGGTTTTTGGAATATATCACAAATGCTATTGATTAATATTAAATTTAGATTAAATATTCATGTTAACATTTTCAGCAAAGCTGCTGATAGAAAGAGAATACATGATTAGAAAAAAAAATGGTAATGAAGGAAAGGAATTAGGAAACAGTAAACTTAAAAGAATTCACAAAAAAGGAAACATACATTGGAAATAATAACTAGGACAACCAGCAGATGTTAGAATGGTCAAAATTAATTCAAATATACAAGCATCATAATCAATGTAAATGAACAAACCTCTACTTAAATTACAAAGAATACCAGTCAGTATAAGGACATACAAAAGTCATGTGTATATTTCTCATCCTTTTGATATGCTAACTCACTTACCTTGCTTGGCCCAAGTGAATGTAACTGGAGGTGACAATAGATGGTATCTGAGCCAGACTTTAAGAGTAATCATATTATACTACCATTGCATTTTCTCTCTTCCATAAGAATTACTATATTAAGCTGGACCCCAATATAAAAAAAAACACACAGAGCAGAGAGCCTTACAGCAGGACCATGATTGTGTGATAATCAACATGAATGAGAAGTATTTGTTGTGGTAACTGAGATTTGGGGGTTGTGATTATAATATAAACTTTAGATATCACTATGTAAGAAATGATATTTAGAAGTGGGATGTTATTGGGGGCGCCTGGGTGGTGCCGTCTCCCAATAATCGGACTTTTGGGTTCAGCTCAGGTAGTGATCTCAGGGCTGTGAGACTGAGCTCTGCATTGTGCTCTGTGCTTAGCACAGTGTCTGCTTAAGACTCTCTCTCCCTCTCCTTCTGCCCCCTCCACAGCATGCACACATGCACATGCACGCGCATGTGCTCTCTCATTCTCTCTAAAATCAATAAATAAATCTTAAAAAAAAAAGTGGGATGCTTTTATAGACTGAGAAGTCTATAACAAAATTCACATGTTGAAGCCCTAACCTCCAATGTGAAGTTATTGGGAGATGAAGACTTTGGGAGATGATTAGAGTTAAATAATGTTGTAAGCACGAGGCCCTAATTCAATGGGGCCCTAGTTTTTATAAAAGGAATAGGAGACACTAGAGAGCTCTCTCACTCTCCTCATGTGCACAGAGGAAAGGCCATGCAAGGACACAGTGAGAAGGCAACCATATTCAAACCAAGAAGAGAGGTTTTTCTGTTTTTGTTTTTGTTTTGTTTTAACCAGAAAGTAAATTTGCCAGGACCTAAATCATGGACTTCTAGACTCCAGAACTGTGAAAAAAATAAATTTCTGTTGTTTAAACCACACAGTTTGTGATATGGTATTATGGCAGCCCAAGCTAATACAGATACTATTATAACAAAAGTTAAATTATCATCCATTGATTTCAGGGTAGGTGGTAAGAAGTGAAGAAACAATTACTGGGACTGTAGAAAAACATTTGTTAAAAGTGTATGGTGCAATAATAGAAATAGAAAATGGATTATTTCAACTTTGACTTTCGGGGAAGAATTGAGAAACAGAATACTATAAGCACACTTTGGTTGCTAGTGTCTGCATTTGACCAGATACTGAGAGAGAGAGATTAAAACAAAGAATGGGCTGATTTAAAAATATGTGTGGAAGAAAAAGAGAGAATCCAGAAGTTCTGGGGGAAAAAATGTAACTGTTTTTCATTCTCAACCTGAAAAATGCTTTAAGCATATAGGCTGATTAAAACTTGGGGCTCCTAGGTGGCTCAGTTGGTTAAGTGTCTGACTCATGATTTTGGCTCAGGTCATAATCTCTGGGTCGTGAGATCGAGCTTGGCATAGAGCCCCACATGGACCCCCTTGCTGGGCTCTGTGCTGCGTATGGAGCCTGCTTGAGATTCTGTCTCCCTTTTCTTCTGCCCCTCCCCCATGCCCTCCCAGCATGTGTGCACATACTCATTCATGCACTCTCTCTCATTCTCTCTCTCTCAAATAAATAAATAAATCTTTAAAAAAATAAAGTTAAAATTAATTGGGTTGAATTTAATCCAGAATCAAAATTTTACCTCATTAGGAAATCTAATAATGTAATTCTTCTAACTAAAGGAGGAAAGCTATATTATTTTGTCAATAAATGCAGAAAGTTATTCAATATAATTTGACAATTATTCATTAACCAAAAATTCTTAAAATATGAATAAAAAGGACTTTTTAATTTTAAAAAGGTAATTAATAAAAAATCATATGCTTAGTGGAAAAATGTTTACAGCATTCCCTTTAAAATCATGAATTTTTAAAGTCAAACAGGGAAAGACAATTATCATATGGTTTCACTTATTTGTGGAACATAAGGAATAGCATGCAGGACATTAGGAGAAGAAGGGAAAAATGAAGGGGGGGAAACTGGAGGGAGAGACGAACCATGAGAGACTATAGACTCTGAGAAACAAACTGAGGGTTCTAGAGGGGAGGGTGGTGGGGGAATGGGTTAGCCTGGTGATGGGTATTAAGGAGGGCACGTATTGCATGGAACACTGGGTGTTATACGCAAACAATGAATCATGGAACACTACATCAAAAACTAATGATGTAATGTATGGTGATTAACGTAACATAAAAAAATTATTAAAAAATCAAATCAAATCATGAATTTTTAAAGAATGCTCATTAATAGTTCTTCTGTTCAGCATTATACAGATTATCCCAGCTAGTTAAATAAAATAAGCAAGTAAAAAAAAATTAAGTATTGGAAAGGAAAATACAGAACTATCACTATTTGTAGAAGAAATAGTTGTCTAAATAGATAACCTAAAAGAATCCACAGAAAATTAATAGGAGAGTCTATCTGAAATATAAAGTCCATATAAAGTCCATATAAAGACATAAAAGCAATATAAAAAATTAATTGCCTTTCTATACATCAACAATAAAAATAAACTTTACATATATAATAGCAAAATTATGCAATATACAAATACTAAACATTAATATACATGTGTAACGCTAGTGAAAAAGTAAATGTCCTTATGAACAATTTTAAACTGTTTTTCAAGGACATTTCATAAGACCTAGTAAATGCAGAGATTTATCTTGGTCAGCTTGGGCTGCTATAACAAAGTGCGTTAGACTGGGGGGCTTATAAACAACAGATATGTATTTCTTGGGGCACCTGGGTAGTTCAGTCGGTCAAACGTCTAACTCTTGATTTCAGCTCAGGTCATGATCTCAGGGTTTTCAGATCAAGTCCTGCACCAAGCTCCATGCTCAGTGAGAGTCTGCTTGTCTCTCCATTTCTCTCCCTTTCCCTCTCCCTCTGCCCCTCCCCCCGCTTGCACACATACTCTTTCTCCCTCTCTCTCTCTCTCACTCTCTTGCTCGCTCTAAAATAAATAAATAAATCTTAAAGGGAAAAATAAATCCATTTCTCACAGTTGGGGTGGCTGGAAGTCCGAGATCAGTGTCAGAATGTGGAGTTCTGGTGAGAGCCCTCTTCTGGGTTGCGGACTGCCTGCTTCTTGCTTTATTCTCACAGGGCAGTAAGAAAGCTAGCCAACATTCTGGCCTCTTCTTATAAAAGTACTAATCCCATCCCGTTTATGAGGGCTCCACCCTCATGACCTAATTACCTTCTAAAAGTCCTCCCTCCAAATACCATCACATTGACCTAATTGCCTTCCAAAAGCCCTACCTCCAAATACCATCACATTGGAATTAGGGTTTCAATATATGAATTTTGGATGGGGGGGTGGGGGGGTACAGACATTCAGTCCATCGCAGTCATGTTCATCAGATAGGAAAGCTCAGTGTCACAAAGATGCCAATTCTCAATCTTTAGATTTGTGGCAGACTAAAAATGGCCACATATTCTTTGACAATCCTTTCATGGAGAGGTGATGTCTCTGTGCCTTCACTTTAAATCTAGGTGGGTCTTCTGACTGTTTTGAGGTGGAAGAGAAACAGGGCAGCTCCTGGACCCAGGTTTTAAGAAACTCATAGTTTCTACTAATATTCTCTTGGAATACTCTGTCTAGGTGCCCCTGATCTGCCATGTAAGAAGTTCAGCTACTCTGGGACTTCTCTCCTGCAGGAGACCCACGAAGATACTTTTGTCAATGGTAATAGCTAAACACAGCCTTCCAGCCATCCCCACCATGATGCTGGACATATGAGGGAAGCCATCTTGGATCTCCTGACAGCCCATCTGCAAGCTGAATACCACCAGTGCCATGTAATCACTGAAGTAAATTCTGCTTAAATCTCTGACCCACAAAATTGTGAGCTATAATAAATGGCTCTTCTAAGTACCTAAGTTTTAGAGTAAACCACAGATGATTGAATCAATATTCAATAGATAATTGAACCAAGATTCACTGCAATTGCATTAAAAATTTCAATAAATATTTTTATGGAATTTGATATGTTGATTAGAAGATTTATATTCAGTAGCAAAGGGCCAAGAATAAAAAGCTACATGTCTGAAGAACAAAGTGGAGCTTATTTGCTTTATGCCTCATCAAGATTCAATAAAGTCTTCAGACAGTATGATATTGACTCAGAGATAGATAAATAGATCATTGAAAGAGAATAAGAAATCCGGACACACACACACACACACACACACACATCCTGATCTAAAACAAAGCTATAATTGTTTTGATATATGGTGTGGGACAATTGGTACTCTGAAAGAAAAAAAAGAATATTCCCAATTTTTATCACGCCATAAAATTAATTCAATGTTGATTAGAGACCTAAACATGAAGTCTAGACCTTGCAATTATTAGAAAAATATAACCTTAATGACCTCACTGATGAAAAGGAATTTTTTTAGTGAGGAAATCTGAAATTGAAAATATTTTATTACAAGACATCATAAAAAAGGGTGAAAAGAAAAACCATAAGGTAGGAGAAGATATTTGCAACAAATGTAGCCAAAGGATTAATACGCAGAATATATGAATAAGTCCTATATAAGAATTAAAAAAAAAGACAAATTAAAAAATGGGAAAAAGATATAAATGGCATTAAATTAAAAGAGGAAATATTACTGACCCATAAACCTATAAAAAGATGTTTAACTTCATTAGCCATTAGAAATGTCATTAAAACTACAATCTGATACATTTTACATGAGATTCCCAAAACACAAAATAATGACAATATTAATAAATTTAAAATATATACAAATGCCAAGAGTTGAGGAAAACAAGAGGTCTTCGAGTAGCAATATTAACTGAACAAATACTATGGAGAATTTTGTGCATTACCAGAAATGTGGATATGTGTGTATGCTTTGGCCAGCATTCCCTGCACAAGTGTACCAGGAATCATACACAAGAATATCCATAGTGGCTTTAGAAGAGATTTTTTGGTTGTTCCTAATATCCATTTTTACACTTTTTTAATACTAAAACCCCTCAATATTAGCTGTATCCATAGTCAACCAGAACTAAGACCACAGCTAGGAGTGCAGAGATTTGGTTCTATCCATTGGGTTTTGAGCAGAGGTGGTGAGTGCACCTTCCAGCCAATATTCTTTAAAAAAGATGTTGTGTGCCAACTCTTTCCCTTTCCTGCTTCCTTCTGTCTAGACTGCCACCATGATGGTTGAAACTACACTGGCAAATGTGAATAAGGAGGTGAAATTGGGACTCGAGGTCAAATACAATGAATCATGAAGGCAAAGGGAGTCTAATTTCTTGACAAAGTGGAGCACAATACAGTCCCTGCATGACCTACTGGAGCCTATGGGGAAGTGACAAAAATTCTGTTTTGCTTAGATACATTTACTTCACAAATTCTGTCACTTTCAGCAGAACTTAATCCTAATTATTATAACAATCTTATTCAAATAAGAAAAATTAAAATAACCCTTCTATTTATAAATGGCAGAATAGAAATATAACTTACATTTTTGTCAAACGATGGAAGGGTTTACAATAGTAAAATATAACAAGCTACCAATACCAGTACTGACATGCATGAAGTTTAAAGATATAATATTAGATAACAAACACAAGTTGTAAAAGAATATATATAGCATGGTTTTATTTATATAAAATAAAAATATGAATTACCAAACAATTTATTGCATCAGCATGCATGTGCACTAAAATTAAAATCAGCAGAATGTTTAAAAATATATTTGAGAAACAGAGGAGGATGTTTTTATATATAGGGGATTTCAAAGATTCACTGCAATTGCATTAAAAGATACTCCACTTCTTAAGTGAAGCAATACACTGAATTCATTTTATTTTCTTCTATAAACCATATGTATATTTATATATCCTCTTTTGTTTACATATTTTATAATATATTTTATTTTTTATTTTTATTTTTTTTTCAAAGATTTTATTTATTTGACAGAGAGAGAGCACAAGTAGGCAGAATAGCAGGGAGAGGGAGAGGAAGAAGCAGGTTCTCCACCGAGCAGGGAGCCTGACGTGGGGCTCGATCCCAGGACCCTGGGATCATGACCTGAGCCGAAGGCAGCCGCTTAACCGACTGAGCCACCCAGGTGCCCCATAATATATTTTAAAATAAACAGAAACAGAGACCTAGAAATGAATATTGAGACCACATTCATGAAATTTAACTCTAAGGATGAACAGAGAAACATGAATGTTAACTACAGGGAGTTGGGGGGAGCGGTCAAGGGATGATATTTTTAACAGGATGAGATATATCACCTAGTACAGAGGGGAAAACTGATAGTCTGGGTAGTTTGCAATGTGATGCAAATGAAGTATTTGCAAGTTATTTATCAATGCTATGTGAGACCCAGAGAATCTAGGCTGAAGGAAGTGAGTGTGCCTTGATCCTAAAGAAGGAGCAAGGGGGTGCTTATGTACCCCCCTGAGTCTAGGAGGTACTGGAGACTGACTAAAGGAAATTGGAAAACAATAAACTTCACGAATATAGATCAAGTCAGAGACTGAATGTGACCTGGCTGTCTGCAGACAAATACCAGCCTGCTAATCCATTCTGTTTGGGTTGGCTAAAATTTACCAGCATAGAAAAAAAGAAAAATTTACATTTTCAGTCCTAACCAGTAAATTCCAATAATCCAATCCAATAATTTCAATGGTTTGTATGTAACTTTGTTATTCCTTTAGGTTTTTTTTTTTTAAGATTTTATTTATTTATTTGAGAGAGAGAGAATGAGAGACAGATAGCAAGAGAGGGAAGAGGGTCAGAGGGAGAAGCAGACCCCCCGCTGAGCAGGGAGCCCGATGTGGGACTCGATCCCGGGACTCCAGGATCATGACCTGAGCCGAAGGCAGTCGCTTAACCAACCGAGCCACCCAGGCGCCCTCCTTTAAGTTTTTTAAATGTGAAATTATCATTCCTTTGATTTTTCATCTCTCTCCCAATATCTCTCAGATATTCCATTGGGAAGAGGGTTGGGGGCTGGCAGGGATGGATATAGAGTCTATGTGATCATCTGGCATAGTGGAGAGAGGTTCTTGGACCCGCCCAATGCAGTGTGGCTCCTCTCACTTTCATGACTATAGACAATGCCAGCCCAGTTGCTATCTGCTCTGCTGGCATTTGAAGATGAAGTAAGCCAAAAAGTACCAATGGTGAGCCAGTTTCTCTGGGGATGAAAACCTGCCTGGAGGGGCGCCTGGGTGGCTCAGTTGGTTAAGCGACTGCCTTCGGCTCAGGTCATGATCCTGGAGTCCCGGGATCGAGTCCTGCATCGGGCTCCCTGCTTGGCGGGGAGTCTGCTTCTCCCTCTGACCCTCCTCCCTCTCATGCTCTCTGTCTCTCATTCTCTCTGTCTCAAATAAATAAATAAAATCTTAAAAAAAAAAGAAAAAAAAAAAGAAAAAGAAAACCTGCCTGGGGTCTGGCTGTGACTTCTATTTGCCTGGCCTAGTGTGTCTACCACTGCAGCCGGGGTCACCCTGGCTAGAGCAGCCCTCTGAAATATAGTGTTCTTGTTTATGTATCTTTAATGTTGCTTTGACCAATTTTGAGGGCCTGGCAAGAGGCTGATCAATTTCCTTTCTTGAGAAGCTAAAGCTACAACTCAACTACTTCCCTTATCAGACACACACTCCTGGCCACTGTGCTCTGCCCTAATTGCCCCAGGGCCAGGAATCAGACAACCAGGGACAGTCCCTGTGCCCTAGAGCTTACAAAGTTACTCAAATTAGTCAATCCACAGGGAGCCATGAGGTTAACCTCACTTTACTTGACATACATAAACTGCCCCCTCAGCTCCAGCTTCCTGATACCCCACCTCTGGGTACAACCTCCTATGTGGCCCTAGGGGGCAGCCTTGTCTAGTTTGGAGCTACAACAAAGAGCTTTGCCTCTCATCAATCTCAATGTCATATTGTGTCCCACAAAATTATATGTAAATCTTATAAAACAATCGACACTGTGAGCAGGATGGCATGACCATAACCACTGACTCCTGGGTAGCTTCATGGGGGACTGCTCTTGGCTTACTAATGGGTTCCGAACTACCAAGAGAGTAGCTTGGGGCAGAACTGCCATCTGTTGGTGAGCCTGCATTTTAGCTGGTGTCTGCCTATGGTTGCCATGGCTCTCCTTACCCAAGCTTCCCCAGCGGAATATTCGAAGTGATCAGGACTAAGTGGCTACACTCTGGAAGTGAGATGTGAGCCCAGGTGGGAGCCTGATTTATGGTACTAGGAGTGATAGGCAACTTGAGTCACACTTTCTGGGGTCTAGTGTTGTGTGCTTCCAGTCACAGTCTATGTTTGGCAGAGGCCTCTTCCAGGGGCCATCACTTCATCAGCATCGTGTTTCCTTATTATCCTTTGGCACAGAAGCATGGTTTTTCGAAGTGCTTAGGGTAATCCTGTGGAGGAACATGTTTGGGTCCCCCACAGTTAGGAGAAATGGTACCTCGGTCTTTGCTCAGATGGGGATAGCATCTTCATTGTCTTCATTGGTGCTGCATACCTTGCTGCTATCATTAGCAAACTTCATGCTCCCCAGACCCTCAGGGTACCATGGGTCACACTCTTGGACACTGAGACTGGTAGCTTGGTATTTAATCCAAAGGGAGCCTGTGGGGCAAGAGACTATCTCATCCCTTCATTATCCACCACCCCTAAACATACTGAAGTTACCCAATTGCGTAAGTAATACAAGATCCCCGCCAGGATGTTCAGGCCTTATGAATTGCTGCCACATATCAACATGTGAATAGACTCTCACTTTGCACTAGGGACTAACTGGGTTCCAAGGACTGGCTACTATAGCTCTCTAAGTGCCAGCCCCAATCACTCAGAGGTACACTGGGGAGCCTTGGAATGAGAGATGGTTGCCCATGGGGCAGACCATTGGGGCTTCTCCTCTCTTGCTCCATAATGCTTAGAAGGTCCATAGTATGAGTCACTGGAGAGAGACAGAAACTGAAAACCAAGTTTTAGGAGGCTGGAAACGAAAAACAGGGAAAAGGCAGGGAGGTCGGGGCAGGAGGAGAGGCAGAATCATAGCAGAGGGTAGTTCTAATTCCACAATCTCTGGGCTATGGGCCCAACACATTTCCACTATGTTACTCTGCTACTTATGGCCCCATTGCAACAAAAGCCTAATCCGAGGGAATGCAGAGGAAGTGTCTACAGGATCCTTGTGGCACAGTAAAAGGGTAATGCAAACCTAACTTGCTGGGCATCCTTAAACCATATGACCATTGCCATGGGGAATGTCCTTAACCCTGATGATACCAATTTGAAAGTCTCTAGACGAAGAAATTTATCAATAAGATCCAGGTGCAGAGAAATTCCCCTGAATTATATGTGGAGGGGAGTGGGAAGAGGAATGAATGGAAGAGAGAAATCTGGATTGGTGAGAGGAAATTAAGTAGTAGTAATAGTAATAATAATAATAATAATAATAATAATAATAATACACACACAAGTTCAATTGTGTTGAAACAAAGTTTCATAATTTACTCAAAGAATCTATATAACAAAAAAGATACAAAAGGCGCTGATTGCCTTTTGTGCCTTTACAATGCAGGTTCTAAATTAATATTAACATATGCTAAAATGCACTAATTGGCGAAAGCGTCCTGAATGTAACCAATACTTGGTCTCACATTATGGTTATACCCGAGATCTCACTAAATTTAAACAAGGTGCCACCTCCAATATTAGGAAAATACCTAAATATAAAATAATGGAAAAGTAGGTTTGCCTCACTTTGTAACCTTGCCTAAACTTCCCGTAGCATTGCCCTAAAATATGCCAGAGTGGGATAGATGCTTTGACACAATGAATAATAAGTTAAAGTTAAGAGTTCGGTATTTACGAGTTGGCTTGACAAAATGTGAAACCACAGACCCCAAGTTAAAATAGTTGATATGGTCCCATGCAGGTTGAACGGGATCTTTAAGGATTGAAACTTACTATATAAGACCTAATTAATGAGTAGGTGACTACCCCCACTGGTTCTCCAATTGACAGCCCAGTTTCGCTTCTTTGCAAACCTGAAAAGAATAAATGGTGCCTCATTGCCCATTACTGCAATCTTACCAATGTGGCCTGTGCATTAAGCTCTCTATATCGAATACTCAATATTATTAAAATTACTAGCTCCATCCAGTCAGAAACTAGAAAATATTTTGCTATTATGTATTTGCTATATATTTTGCTATTAAGTATTTGACTCATGTGATTCATTCAGTCCCTATTCAACATCATCTCTGCTGCGTTTGCTTTCAAGTCCAAAATGACACAGTCCACCTTTTCCAGGATGCCCACGGGAATACCTTTACATCTTTACCATTGCATAGTCTTTGCACACAAGGTAGTAACTGTACTGCATCCATCTTTCTCCAGGAGCACAGGCATGACATTACATTGATGACATTCTTCTCAAGGAGATTAATTTGATACACTCATTAAGGACATGCAAGACTGACATCTTTTAGTGCTTTTTGGATTCTGAAGGCAACATATTCTTTACTTACAAATTTTACTCAATCTCACTGATCCTATTACTTAGAAATAGCCCACCTCAAATGGGGCCCCCTGCAACAAAAGGCTCTAAAATCTGTACAAATTAAAATCAAGAGACCCGTGTCAGCACCCTCACAGACTCCTTCACAGCAGAAGTTTTAACAACCTCCTTATATGCCTCCCAGAGTCTCTGGACCACTTATAATGGCCATCCATTGCCCATGGGGTTTTGATGCAAGGAACTGTCCTACTCGGCCCTGTACTATACGCTTTAGAACAACAATAACTGGCCACATGCTGGGGTCTCTTGGAAACAGAGGTTCTCACAGACATGAATCTCTAATTGTCCATACCTACTTGCCCATTATGACTTGAGCCATGAAAGCAACACTCACAAGCTCAGCACAGCTATGGAAGACACACTGATGGAAGATGGAGCCAAACATGGGCCCTCTGGCATATTCCACCTAGAGGGGAGGGAATGACTGTCCCTGTCTTCATTCTCTTGTCATATGCCAGCATGCTGGAGGAGGCCAGTTTTCTCCTAGATACCTTAGCTACCTTGGGGAGCCCCTTACAATCAACTGAGTGAATAGCAATGGAGTTCATGGATTGTGTAGATATATGGGTAGTGTTGCTACCTTCAAAATGATGGAGCTCACTGGAATGTTACTGCTTCCCATTCTTTAACCAAGATGTCCCTGATAAAAAATGGGACACAAAAGCCAACTGGTGAAATTTTTGACAATCATCTTAGCATTGGATGCCCTTGACAACAAATGGTTCCATCTACACATTTATGAAAACTCTTGGGCCAATGCCTAACAGCTGTCCCCTTCAAGGTAAAGAACTCTGGGAATCTCTTGTCTCATAGATACCCAAGATGCAAATCAAGATCACACATGATATACAAAGGCAAGAATATAAGGCCATATCAGAACACTCCTTATTTCTTTTGGAGTTTGAGACACTGCTGATACTAATCAAGGCACACATTTTACTTCTCAGAAAACATAATCCTGGGCTCTTGAAAAAGTCATTCAGTGGAACTTTCAGGTCTCTGATAGATCCCAGGTAGCCAGTTTGGGAGCCTAATGAGTTCCTCAACAAACTCCTATTTAAGTTACAAAATGATGACTGGACCCCCAACTGGGTGTTTATCTTGCCTGAGGCCTCAATCTTTCCTAATTTAAGGCTCCTTAGCTGACTCACACCATGTACCAATTTAAAAACAAAATATTTCTATATTTAAAGGAGGATATATCTCACCTCCATGAGTATGAAGATGTATTCTATATGAAGCCCTTTAATAATGTCTTCCTCTGAGATGTTTGCACATGTCTTATCAGATAAAGGGCTAGTATCCAAAATCTATAAAGGACTTATCAAACTCAACACCCAAAAAACAAAACAAAACAAAAATCCAATCAAGAAATGGGCAGAACATATGAACAGACATTTCTCCAAAGAACACACACAAATGGCCAACATGAAATGGCACATGAAAAAGTGCTCAACACTTTTGTGTTGTCCCAGCTGGGTTTTGGTGATTCGATCCAATTATGGAAGTTATCACTGATGAAGCATCACTTCTGTCAGCTTCGCATATACAAAGCCCCTTCCCTTAAAAGATAATTTTAAGCAAGCTGCCAGGAAAATGTTACCTTTAAATTGTACAAAGGCTCTACCTCATTACAATACAATAGAGCCACTAAAACATGACCCACATCAACTCAAGTGGATATCCACTTGGGAAGAATAAATACCTTAGTCCCACAGCCCAGACAACATCATCTCAGCCCAAGACCTTGCCACAGAGATGACTTCACCCCCTGCATCAGAGATAACTTCACACTGACAATGAGACCTACACCCCAACAAGGTGAATGGGTTCTCTTCTAATGCACTGACAAGTTGGACATAGGACATTCATTGCTTTTGCTTTTCTTCCTTTGATATTAGGGATTCTATCATACATCCTGGGCTTGCCGCTGGCTTAATCTATGCTCCTGTTATCCTCCTTGCTCTTCGCCAAAACATACACCTCTACACACTCATGCCTAAAGGGAAATCTTGCAGAGGGTACTACTATCTGTGCCATACTGAAAATTAATGGAGATAATTGTTTTTCCCAGAAAGCAACTGCCTCATATTGATACAACCCTCAACCCCCTAAAGATAATATCTTCCACTTTCTAGTGCTTTTTTCTACTCTCCTCATTTAACTTGTCACTACACCCCCTGCCTTGTGTCTCTGACCATGACCACCAAAACCATTTCTTCCCCTTAGTTAAAACAAAAACCACTAATCTTTACATACACTTTACTGAAATTTTAGTTCATCCCCTCCGACAATGTAATCGCTAGATCTGCCACCTTGACTCAAGGAGTACACCAGATTATTGTCATAAAAAATATAACTCATAATTTTAACACACTTTACAATTCCATGAATTTTCAAATTTGTTTTCTTGGCTAATGTCATATAAGTGGGGAATGTGGTTATGGGGCCAGCTTTTAGGGCAATTTATGCCCTACTCTCTAAAATTAATCTCGGGGGGCGGAGCAAGATGGCGGAGGAGTAGAAGACCTGGATTTCGTCTCCTCTCAGGAATTCAGCTGGATAGGGATCAAACCATTCTGAACACCTACAAACCCAACAGGAGATCGAAGAAAGGAATAGCAACAACTCTCTGAACAGAAAAGCGACCACTATCTGGAAGGTAGGACGTGCGGAGAAGTGAATCTGAGGTGATATTCGGGAGGATAGACGGCGGGGGAGGGGCCTCCGTCCGCCGCTTCTGGCAAGTGATAGAACCACGGAGCACAAAATCGGAACTTTTAAAAGTCTGCTCCGCCGAGGGACGTCACTCTGGTGGCTAAGCGGGGGGTGGAACCCTCCGGGACAGTGTGGTCTCAGGACCCTCGGGGTCGCAGAAAGACCGGGGGTGCCTGAGTGTGGCAGAGCTCCCAGGTAACGGAGCAGGGAAGCCGGCTGCAGAGGCGGAGCCCAGGCGCGGGCTCTCAGCTCGGGGTGGCCATAAACCGTGATCCGCGGCTCCTCCAGCAGGGACCCAACAAGCGGCAGATCGGGGAGACGCACCTTCCTCCCCCGGGAGGATCCCCGCGGGAGTGCACCACAGGGATCTGCTGGGTTTGGAGACTCCACCTGGGGTCGGGTGCCAGAGATAGAGGCGCGCGGTCGCGGGCCGGGTGAGCACGGAGTACAGCCGGAGACAGGGGAGACGGGAGTGACTGATGGCTTTTCTCTGGGGGCTCACTGAGGAGCGGGGCCCCGAGTTCTCGGCTCCTCCGGGGCGGAGATTGGGAGGCCGCCATTTTCACTCTCCACCTCCAAAGCTGTACGGAAAGCTCACGGGGAACAAAAGCCCCGGAGAGCAAACCCGAGCAGATTACTCAGCCGGGAGGGGGCAAGGGCGGGGCAATTCTGCCTCCGGCAAAGACATTTGGAAACCACGGCAACAGGCCCCTCCCCAGAAGATCAGCAAGAACAGCCAGCCAAGACCAAGTTTACCGATCAATGAGAACGGCAGAACTCCAGCGCTAGGGGACTACTGCACATAGAATTCACGGCTTTTTTACCATGATTCTTTAGTCTTTTAAAGTTAATTTTTTTTAACTGTCTTTTTTTCTTTTTTTTTTCTTTTTGAATTTTTCTTTTTCCCGTTTTCAACCAACATCTTATCAATCCCTTTTAAAAAAAAATTATTTTTCATTTTTAGAGTCATATTCTATCCCTTCATAGTAGTTACTCATATTTTTGGCTTATATATATAAGTTGTTCTCTCTCTAAAATTTTGAGATAGTTTCTTCTAACAGATTAAAATATACCCTAAATCTCTAGTATATGGTGTTTTCTATTCCCCTGCCTGATTACATCCCCTCCTTTTTTTTTTCTTTTTTTATCCTCTTCTTTCTTTTTTCAAACAACTTCTTATCAATTCCTTTTATAAAATTTTTTATAATTTCCATCTTTACAGTCATATTTCATCCCTTCATCATATCAACCCTTATTTTTGTACATATATGTTTTTCTTTCCTTAAAATTTTGGGAGGCACTTTCTTCTAAAAGACCAAAATACACTCCAAATCTAGTGTGTGGCACTGATCTATATACCACCCTGCTCATATTTGATCACATTCTGGGTTTTTTTTGTGTGTGTGTTGTTGTTGTTTTGTTTTGTTTGTTTTTGTTTTTATCTTTATCTTTTTCTTTTTCTTTTTTTTCATTCTCTTTTTCTCTCTTTCCCTTTCTTTTCCCACTGCTTCAGGTCTTTTCTGATTTGTTTAGAGTATATTTTCTGGGGACGTTGTTACTCTGCTAGCATTTTGTTCTCTCATTAATCTATTCTCCTCTGCACAAAATGACAAGATGGAAAAAATCACTTCAACAAAAAGAACAAGAGGTAGACCGATTGCGAGGGACCTACTCAATACGGACATTAGTACGATGTCAGATCTAGAGTTCAGAATCATCACTTTAAAGATACTAGCTGGGCTTGAAAAAAATATGGAAGTTATTAGAGAAACCCTTTCTGGAGAAGTAAAAGAACTAAAATCCAACCAAGTAGAAATCAAAAAGGCTATTAATGAGGTGCAATAAAAAATGGGGGCACTAACTGCTACGATAAATGAGGCAGAAATGAGAATCAGTAATATAGAAGATGAAATGATGGAAAATAAAGAAGCTGAGAAAAAGAGAGATAAACAACTACTGGATCACGAGGGCAGAATTCGAGATATAAGCGATACCATAAGACGAAACAACATTAGAATAATTGGGATCCCAGAAGAAGAAGAAAGAGAGAGAGGGGCAGAAGGTATAATGGAGCAAATTATAGCAGAGAACTTCCCTAATTTGGGGAAGGAAACAGGCATGAAAATCCAGGAAGCACAGAGAACCCCCCTCAAAATCAATAAAAATAGGTCAACACCCCGACATCTAATAGTAAAACTTACGAGTCTCATAGACAAAGAGAAAATCCTGAAAGCAGCTGGGGAGAAGAGATATGTAATCTACAAGGGTAGAAACATTAAATTGGCAACAGACCTATCCACAGAGACCTGGCAGGCCAGAAAGGATGGGCATGATATATTTAGAGCACTAAATGAGAAAAATATGCAGCAAGAATACTCTATCCAGCTAGGCTGTCATTGAAAATTGAAGGAGAGATAAAAAGCTTCCAGGACAAACAAAAACTAAAGGAATTTGCAAACACAAAACCAGCCCTACAGGAAACCTTGAAAGGGGTCCTCTAAGCAAAGAGAGAGCCTAAAAGCAACATAGACCAGAAAGGAACACAGACAATATACGGTAACAGTCACCTTACAGGCAATAAAATGGCACTAAATTCCTATCTTTCAATAGTTACCCTGAATGTAAATGGGCTAAATGCCCCAACCAAAAGACACAGGCTATCAGATTGGATCAAAAAACAAGACCCATCGATATGCTGTCTGTAAGAGACTCATTTTAGACCCAAAGACACCCCCAGATTGAAAGTGAGGGGGTGGAAAACCATTTACCATGCTAATGGACACCAAAAGAAAGCTGGGGTGGCAATCCTTCTATCAGACGAATTAGATTTTAAACCAAAGACTGTAATAAGAGATGAGGAAGGACATTATATCCTACTTAAAGGATCTATCCAACAAGAAGATCTAACAATTGTAAATATCTATGCCCTTAACATGGGAGTAGCCAATTATATAAGGCAATTAATAACAAAAGCAAAGAAACACATCGACAACAATACAATAATAGTGGGGGACTTTAACACCCCCCTCACTGAAATGGACAGATCGTCTAAGCAAAAGATCAACAAGGAAATAAAGACTTTAAATGACACACTGGACCAAATGGACTTCACAGACATATTCAGAACATTCCACCCCAAAGCAATGGAATACACATTCTTCTCTAGTGCCCATGGAACAGTCTCCAGAATCGATCACATCCTAGGTCATAAATCAGGTCTCAACCGGTACCAAAAGATTCGGATCATTCCCTGCCTATTTTCAGACCACAATGCTTTGAAACTAGAACTCAATCACAAGAGGAAAGTCGGAAAGAACTCAAATACATGGAGGCTAAACAGCATCCTACTGAAGAATGAATGAGTCAACCAGGAAATTAAAGAATAATTAAAAAAAAAAACATGGAAACCAATGAAAATGAAAACACAACTGTTCAAAATCTTTGGGATGCAGCAAAGGCAGTCCTAAGAGGAAAGTATATAGCAATACAAGCCTTTCTCAAGAAACAAGAAAGGTCTCAAGTACACAACCTAAACCTACACCTAAAGGAGCTGGAGAGAGAACAGCAAATAAAGCCTAAACCCAGCAGGAGAAGAGAAATAATAAAGATCAGAGCAGAAATCAATGAAATAGAAACGTAAAGAACAGTAGAACAGATCGACGAAACTAGGAGCTGGTTCTTTGAAAGAATTAACAAGATTGATAAACCCCTGGCCAGACTTATCAAAAAGAAAAGAGAAATGACCCAAATGAATAAAATCATGAATGAAAGAGGAGAGATCAAAACCAACACCAAAGAAATACAAACAATTATAAGAACATATTATGAGCAACTCTATGCCAGCAAATTAGATAACCTGGAAGAAATGGATGCATTCCTAGAGATGTATCAACTACCAAAACTGAACCAGGATGAAATAGAAAACCTGAACGGACCTATAACCACTAAGGAAATTGAAGCAGTCATCAAAAATCTCCCAAAAAACAAAAGCCCAGGGCCAGATGGCTTCCCAGGGGAATTCTACCAAACATTTCAAGAAGAATTAATACCTATTCTTCTGAAACTGTTCCAAAAAATAGAAACGGAAGGAAAACTTCCAAACTCATTTTATGAGGCCAGCATTACCTTGATCCCAAAACCAGACAAAGACCCCATCAAAAAGGAGAATTACAGACCAATATCCCTGATGAACATGGATGCAAAAATTCTCACCAAAATACTAGCCAATAGGATCCAACAGTACATTTAAAGAATTATTCACCATGACTAAGTGGGATTTATCCCTGGGCTGCAAGGTTGGTTCAACATCCGCAAATCAATCAATGTGATACAATACATTAACAAAAGAAAGAACAAGAATCATATGATCCTCTCAATAGATGCAGAAAAAGCTTTTGACAAAGTACAGCATCCTTTCTTGATTCAAACTCTTCAGAGTATAGGGATCGAGGGTACATACCTCAATATCATAAAAGCCATCTATGAAAAACCTACAGCAAATATCATTCTCAATGGGGAAAAACTGAGAGCTTTCCCCCTAAGGTCAGGAACGCGGCAGGGATGTCCACTATCACCACTGCTATTCAACATAGTATTGGAAGTCCTAGCCACAGCAATCAGACAACAAAAAGAAATCAAAGGCATCCAAATTGGCAAAGAAGACCCTCAACTCTATGGTCTACTCATCTTTGAGAAAGCAGGAAAGAATGTCCAATGGAAAAAAGACAGTCTCTTCAACAAATGGTGTTGGGAAAATTGGACAGCCACATGCAGAAGAATGAAACTGGACCATTTCCTTACACCACACACAAAAATAGACTCCAAATGGTTGAAAGACCTCAATGTGAGACAGGAGTCCATCAAAATCCTAAAGGAGAACACAGGCAGCAACCTCTTTGACCTCAGCCGAAGCAACTTCTTCCTAGAAACATCGCCAAAGGCAAGGGAAGCAAGGGCAAAAATGAACTATTGGGACTTCATCAAGATAAAAAGCTTTTGCAAAGCAAAGGAAACAGTCAACAAAACCAAAAGACAACCGACAGAATGGGAGAAAATATTTACAAATGACATATCAGATAAAGGGGTAGTATCCAAAATCTATAAAGAACTCATCAAACTCAACACCCAAAGAACAAAGAATCCAATCAAGAAATGGGCAGAAGACATGAACAGACATTTTTCCAAAGAAGACATCCAAATGGCCAACAGACCCATCAAAAAGTGCTCAATATTGCTCGGCATCAGGGAAATCCAAATCAAAACCTCAATGAGATACCACCTCACACCAGTCAGAATGGCTAAAATTAACAAGTCAGGAAACAACAGATGTTGGCGGGGATGCGGAGAAAGGGGAACCCCCCTACACTGTTGGTGGGAATGCAAGCTGGTGCAGCCACTCTGGAAAACTGTATGGAGGTTCCTCAAAAAGTTGAAAATAGAGCTACCATATGATCCAGCAATTGCACTACTGGGTATTTACCCCAAAGATACAAAAGTAGGGATCCGAAGGGGTACGTGCACCCCGATGTTTATAGCAGCAATGTCCACAATGGCCAAACTGTGGAAAGAGCCAAGATGTCCATCGACAGATGAATGGATAAAGAAGAGGTGGTATATATATACAATGGAATATTATGCAGCCATCAAAAGGAATGAGATCTTGCCATTTGCAACGACGTAGATGGAACTGGAGGGTATTATGTCGAGTGAAATAAGTCATACAGAGAAAGACATGTATCATATGATCTCACTGATATGAGGAATTCTTAATCGCAGGAAACAAACTGAGGGTTGCTGGAGTGGGGGGTGGGGTGGGAGGGATGGGGTGACTGGGTGATAGACACTGGGGAGGGTATGTGCTCTGGTAAGCGCTGTGAATTGTGCAAGACTGTTGAATCTCAGATCTGTACCTCTGAAACAAATAATGCAATATATGTTAAGGAAAAAAAAAAAAAAAGAAGATGGTTGGAGGGGAAGAATGAAGCGAGGGAAATCGGAGGGGTAGACGAACCATGAGAGATGATGGGCTCTGAAAAACAAACTGAGGGTTCTAGAGGGGAGGGGGGTGGGAGGATGGGTTAGCCTGGTGATGGGTATTAATGAGGGCACGTTCAGCATGGAGCACTGGGTGTTATGCACAAACAATGAATCATGGAACACTACATCAAAAACTAATGACGTAATGTATGGGGATTAACATAACAATAAAAATAAAAAATAAAAAATAAAATTAATCTCCTCTACTATTTGAGCCATGCAAATAGTCCAAACAGTTAAACCCAAACTGATGCCCAAACATCCAGGGGTCAATTATAATATAGCTTTTTTGTTTGTTTGCTCATTTTGAAATGCTATCATGACCCAGTTTTGAGGGTCTGGCTAAAGATCAGTTAGTTCCCCTTCTTGAGCAGCTGATTAAGTCCATACCCAACCACTTCCTTTACCTGACTCTCAAACTCTGGGCCACTGTGTACCCTCCCAGCCTTCTCTAGGGCCAGACATCAAACAATTAGAAATAGTCCCTAAATCTCAAAGACCCCAAATTTATTTAAATTATCCAATCTACAGAAATCCCATGAAACCTAGCTAACCTTACCCCTTTGTCCTATGTAAGCTGCCCTATATGGCTCTAGCTTGCTGTTATCCTGTGCTCAGATAGAATTCCCTAGATGGTCCTGCCTTCTCTCATTTGGGACTATAAGTAACAAAGAATTCTGCCTTTCATCTATCTGATGTTGTGTCCTGCCATCAAAAAGAATCCTTAAATCTCATAAAATACTTCCTGGGCCATCTCCAAACCCAACTTAGCTTCATCTAGGTCCATTCCATACCCACAACTAAGGGTATCTCAGTATAACTACACAAAAAGTCCTCCCTCTGCCACCCAGGCTACTTGCCAGGTTTTCTCAGAGGAGGCTTTGCCTTGGGCCTAAGAGATAATCTCCCAAGCCTCCTAATGTAGGAGAACAAGTTTCCTGGCTTGGATATATCTTGGTGGATCTAAACCCCAATTAGTATGTAACTCAATCTTGGTTCCCGGTGTGTGCAGTGGAAAAACAAACAAACAAACAAACACACACACACCTGGCATCTGCCATTTTCTTCCCATGGTGTCTCTATATCTCCATCTTTCTGTCTCTGTCTCTCTCTTATCTGCCTTGCTATTCCAACCATCCCCCCACCCCCAGAAGAGGGAGGCTTTTCTCTTTTCACTTAATTTTGTATTGATCATAAAAATGTATATTTAGGAGTCACATGGATATGATATTGTAGCTATTTCAAAGAGAACTGTTTGAAGCTTGAACTGGTCAAAGAGAACCAACTTGAAATAGGCATTGTATTAATGGCAAACCTTTAGTGTGTCCTCTTTTGGGCAGTCCCATGATCTTATAAGGACATCTCTTGTACTAAGGAAGGTATTTAAGTTACAAAATGATGAATGGACCCCAAACTGGGTCCTGAAGGTATTGGTATTTTTTTTTCTCTGATAAAGAAAAGAAGCTAACTAATTCTAAAGCTTTGATTAAAAAAATATTTTTCTATCCTAAAGACCATTTCCTTTAGCTGAGCAGGTAGATTTTGAAGGAACTCACGAAGAATATTGAGAAAGTCAGCCAAATCAGCCAAAATAACAGGAATACCATTGGGCAAGAAATACTTCAGGCAGATAATTTCCATATCAACTTTGAATAACTTGAAGTTCTCCTTTCTTTCCTCTAGAGGACATGTTAATAAGCAGTGAAAAAAAATCAAACTATCTAGTAAATCCTCGATACAGGTAAAATAAAGTTTTAAAGAGTTGAAGTTTATTGATTTTTCTATTAAAAAAATAAAAAACAGGTTTGTTAAAGTATTAGCAAATCATAACAAGTGTAAGACCAAGTTCCCAAAGATCTCCATTCAAGAATTTGGAGTTTGATGCTATAATTAATCTCCTGTATCCTCCATTCCAAATATTAAACACATTGTGAACTTAGTTTAAAACTTTAAAACATATCACAGGATAATTCTTAATAGATTCCTGGAAACAAGTTGGATTTGTTCACTTATGTATATAAAATATGTCATGTTGAAAATAACCACCTAGGAAATCATGTTTCTCTCTGAAATCTGTGGCTGCATCACAGGTTTATGTGACCATCTAAATCTCTTGTAACTCATATAAGATTATGTTGAAATGTATTTCCAGAGGAGATGTTTACATAACCATATGTTCCCTATAAATTGGCAAAGAAAAAGAATTAATATTGCATTCAATAAAGATTTACTTTTAAAAGTTTAACTTTGAAATATTTCTGAACTCTAAATGAAAATGAAAAAGATAGAGAACAGACCAATTTATCTGCAGCATCTCAGTGAAACAGTCCTTGCTTATAACTTGAATTCATTGGTCTTTTGCAAATTGGATAGTGATTATAAGTGTCTCCATAAATACAGAATTATTTCTAATCAAAGAATTTGCAAATATTTATAACCAGTAGCTCTGATTGGAAAATAAGATGGTGGGTTTTAGAGTGCAATCTGTAAAATTCTGATTAAATTGAGAAAAAAAATTCATAATGTGTATTAGTCCTGTTTGTGGAGCCTCTAGTACTTATTCTCTCTTGGATTTTTTTAGCCTAACTGAATGTGGCTTTAATTTCAAGAATATAAGACTTAAATCCAATATTATGTTATGTTTGCTGTGAGTACTATTCTTTAGAGAAATCTATAAGAAGGGAAGACTCTTCCCTTACTAACAAACTATTTCTTCTAAGGTTTATTTTTTGCCCTTGAATATAGAATGTCATAAAAAAAAAAATTGCCAGTGATACTTCATATCTGAGCTATATTGCATTCCATTATTAAAAACAATTACCCTAATTTACTGCCTTCGATTTACAAAGCACATTAACAAATGTTGCTTCAATTACTTTCAATGTAGACAGTGTGATAGTCTAAGCAGTCCTGATTATTGTCATTTTTATAGAAGAGTAAATAGATTAACATGAAATTAACATGTTTCAAAGATCACAGACCTGATCTCTGATGGAATCAAAAATATAATTTGAGCTTTATAGACTCCCATTTCACCTTTCTTGTCTACTCTGCCATCTTGTCTTAAGACCCCTTCTGTAGCATCATGAATATATCTCTATGTCTGTCTGTCTCTCTTTATATATATATATATATAAATATACATATATGTCAATATTGCTCCAGATATATACACACACATATATTTTTATATATATGAGACAAAATGTGAGAAAATAGTTAATTCCTCATTTGTAGTTCTCTATGAATGAATTACAAAAGGTAGTAGAACTCAAAGTGGTCGACAGAGGTTCCGCTGTTGTAGCAACATCAACACAGAAAGCATGATTTCTTCATCCTCATATGGTGCTTTTACACTATTCTGTTCACTTCTTGCTTTCCAGGGTCACTAGAAGCTGTTATTAGGTTCACTCTTTTTCTCTAAATCCCTTATTGTCTATGACCTTTCAAAGTGTCTGATCAGAATTAGTGTATTTGTTTTGTATATCATGCTGGAAAAGACAGACCACATGAAACACCTCCATTTTGCTGTAAAATATGGTGGCCCAGCACAAAAGTGTCAGCTGCAGAATGAACCACAGTCCTCTTGGAAAAGATTTGAAGGCTATTCAGTTATTATAACAATGATCTCTGAAGTACATTTTGTTAGTAACTTATTTTTATAATTATGCTGTGTATATAATGATTAACCCCAAATCTATAGGGCTTATTAATTGTCATTAATATTTGTGCCAGCTGGGGCTAACTGATGTGGGCTGAGCTCAACTGGCAAGCTGTTCTTTTCACTGATGATTAATGGGCATGAGTAAGTGGCTCTGTTCCAGGTGCTTCTCACTGCCTTTGTACCAGCTGTCTACCTGAGGGGTATTCCTCTAATGACAGTGGCAGAGGTGAGAGAGAACAAGCCTAACTGCACAAGCATATTTCAAGCCTCCACTCAGTTCACATCTCTTAAATCCATTGGATAAAGATGTCACATGGCTGGCCTCAAAGACTGGGATGGATATTCTGCCAACAGTGGCAGGTTCCTTCACAGTTAAACAGCAGAATGAATGGATGTTTAATCCTACTACTGGGAGGAAGTGAAGAGTTGGACAACTAATCCACTCCACCTTATACATGAAGGAGATTTAAGTTTAGATATAAATCACTGAGTGTTGATCACTGCATTTTTCCTCCATATTCTGAGAGCTATTTTTCTCCTAAGCAAAAAAAACCCTCAAGTTTCTTACAATATCTTTTAATGGTTATGCAAAATGAGTTCAGCTTAACAATTTCCAGATTCTTGACGCCAACAGAGCGCCTGGATTTGCCTAGTCTTGTCAGAGCGTACCAGTCTCATACTGGAAGGGTGGTAATCTCACAGTATCTTCTTTCTGGCAAAATTTGATTTTAGCCATGTCAATTTTGTAGGCTATATCTGCAAACCTAAAGGAAATTTACTTATAAATGTCCACTACATACTCCATGCTACCCTCTTTGGAGGGGAAAATCCTCCCTGTGGCACTTGTAAAAGAAAAATTGCACAGGACCAGTTAAGCAGGCAAGATTCAAGATTATTGTACTAGGGGAGAGAGACTGAACTCAACACCTTTAATAATTACATTTCAATAGAATGGATTCCAGGTCTTTGAGAAGGACATTTCTGGGTTGTAAAACAGGTAGGAGCCTGTGGGAAGATTCACATCTCAAAGAGGCAGAGGAAGAATGGGCAATTACAAATTTTCTGAAGTAAATGCTCTAAGAAAAAGGAAGTTTGGAGCCTGCAGTTAGGAAGAAGCCTGTCTAAAGTTTAGTCACACTGAGAGGACATTAAGGGTGTCTTGCTTACACCAGGGTTTGGCCAAGAAGGAAGCAGAATACAACAAGCCAGAGGCTCAAGATCCCAGTATTTTCATTGACTGTACCTGTTACACTTGTAGGGAATATATACTGATTCTGTACTTTAGAGTAGCTATCTAAATAGATATAAATACAGTTTTGAGTTAAATCAGTCTTTTCGTTCAGTGATTTTTTTTTTTTTATTCATGTCCTAGTGCAAAAAAGCTGCCTAAAAAAAAATAAATAAAAACACACATTTCAATTTGGGGGATCTGGAAATTCAAAAATTATCCCCCTTCATCTTCACATCTGAATCCTGAACTACCTGGAAAAAAATTAAGACAAATTATATAAGGCAGGTAAGAGGAAGTAGTAAGACCCTGGGAGAGGTATGTTATATCTACAAGCAACTGAGCTTTCTAATCCTAAACCCCAGAACTAGAAAGACTTAGCTACCCAGTTCTGTGGGGACTCTCCACCAAGGAGCAGAGATGGCCCCCATGATTTATGGCACGGAAGAGTAGAGAATACACGCCCACCTTGTAAAGAGCAAAGAAGCTGCTAGGCTAGTCACACTTGTCCCTCCTTCCAAATTAGCCAATCATATGAAGTCACTCATCCTCCTCTGCAGAGATGGAAGTGAGGAGATTGAGCAGGACCTGGAAAATTTAGCAAGGAAAATTCGCTCCACATGGAGGGAACCACCAATGGAGGAAATGAAACACTCACTACCCTCATTTGACCCACTACCAAATTCTACTGGATCTTAATTTGTGGATTATATATATAATTTAAGTGGGTATGATTTATATGCTTACTTGCTCCTAGTGCGGATGTGTTGCCCCATGTGTGCATGCACATATCTTTTGGGAAAAATAAGGTCTTTGAAAATACATGTGGAGTATATTTCATTATTTGTCCTTTATTATGTCATTTTCCTTTCCAAGGGAGAAATTAGGCTTAATTTTAACCTAAGCAAATCCTAACTTGGAAGATGAATCTGCTGAAAAAAAAAATACATTGAGTTTAAAGTTAAATACATAACTCTATCCATTTACTGTTTTGCATTTGCTGTACCATAACTCTCCTGTTTTCATTCCTTTGAAATATTTAGAATAGATGGTGCTGTTGGTGAAAATATTTGATTATTAAATGAGAATAATCACGAATATGTCCTTAGGTATATGAAATATAAGTAATCTGGAATTTTCTCAGACCATCACTGAAATACTGCAACATGATGAAAAATAACTTAAAGCATCTTATGGTTATAATTTAGAACTTGTAACACTTCAGTGAAATAGAAATAAAAAAAGTGATTTTCTCTCAGATATGATACTTCTTATGCAGTGAGAAAGACAGCCAGGCAGTAGCAATTTTTAGGAGTTAAGTCTGGGCATTTAGAAAATCTACATCATCTATAAAAGTTTTGAAGAAGGAAATAAAGGTTGAGTGGGCTTTCAGACAGAGTCAAGAGCAGACACTGTTCTTGGTTGTAAACCATCATTAGTTTAACAATACTAGAGAAAACGAATACCCAAAACGTATCATAAAGAGTGTTGTCTATATGGGAACAGATGAGTGCCACTGAAGTGAAAACAGAGGGTCGAGGGTGAATAAGGAGGCCCTGTTGGAAAGTCACATGCTGTTTGTGACTCTGTAGAGTGTTAGAAGAGATGGAGCATGGAGTTTAACACTATTTCTAAAGTTATGTATTGGATATCAGTAATAGATATCTAGATGTATATCTATGTCTATATTTATTTCTGTAGCTATATTTATGTCTACACTCATAGTTATTTATCTATATATCTATGCTTTTGCATTTATACAGACACATTTTATAACTGGAAATTTTTTTTTTGCACATTCATTTTGAATAGCATTATGAGAATGTTTTTTTCTCATCAGATGTAAAGTGGGCACATCCATGAAGCTTTTCTAAAATTCACATAATATCTTGCATTTGAGTGAAGAAAAGTGTTACCTCTGATGGCATATATTTTGTTTTTTTCCAATGAGGAAATATGGATTTATGCCAGCTCCCTAGTTGTTTCTCTTATTTAGATTATTAATATTACCTTGAAGATGGTGCTCAGTAAAAATCCCCTGTGTCACAATCGCCTGGTTCATTTCATCACATTGATATTCACTGTTTTAATTTTAGTTTGATATGAAAAAGTGGGAATCTCACATTGGCAGGGTTTTAGTAGTGCTATTTTAGCTGCAAACACATCGCATGATTAGTCATCATAGTGAGTCTTGCACCCTAAGGTGAGATATCTTCTGGCTGGACCTCCTGGGCATTGGCGTTCTGATCATCTGTGGTGCCTGCTGTTAACAAGAAGGAGTTGTGTATCTTCCATTGACCAGTGTGAGACAATTGAACAAACCATGTTCAAGTTTTCTGTTCTTCAGCTTTTTATAACAATAAGGGGAAATATCACTTTCTCATAGAAAATACATTTTTGTAGTTAAATCTGTAAAATAAAGTTAAAAAAGAACAAACTGAAAAGTCACTGGCATATGGTTCCTTAGTGATGTAAAATCAGGTGTTTCTAAAGCTCAATTTCATATTGTGCAAGAGATGGTATCTTAATAAAGAAAAGAACAATGTTAACTGACCCAGCTAGAAAGTACATTCTAGAGGACATCTTGATATTTGGAAAACTATTATGACTTTTCAGTTACTATTAACTCCTCTGTGAGCCGGAACTTCGAATCTGATTTTCCCATCAAAATGTATAAAAAGCTTTTTTGATGGTTAAGAAAAACTCTATGACTGATAAATCAAGAGCAGGGAACTTTCACTATTATATCAGACTGTGGTGTCTGACCAGATATAATAATGATCCCTTACAATTATATGTCTCTTTGCAGTTTTAAAGTAGTTTACATATGTACACGTGTGTATATATATATTTATACATGTAATTTGTTAATAACATATCTACTTGGGTAATTTAACTTCAATATTATGCTGCATAATCATGAAACCAATCTAGTAAGATAGTCAGTTTGCATTATTTATGATACTTGACAGGAGGGCTCAGAAAGTTGAAGTGACTTGTATAAGCACACAAAATTAATAATAGAACTGATAGCATTATCTCAATCTTATAGTTCCCAGTCTTTTTTTACATTAATATGTTCTTGACCTATTTACTTAATTGTCTTTCATTTACCAGGAATTTATTGAGTATTCACAATGTAAAATCCATCGTTTGTGGAAAAACAAAGACAAAACATGATTCTTATCTTCAAAGAAATCATAATTTATTTGGGGGCATTGTTATTAAAAGAATATGAACATCTGGAATGTTTGGTGTGAAAATAGAGAAATAGACCAGGAAAAGTGATGGTTTACGGGAGGAAGTAGTAATCTCTGCAAGGCTGGAATAAGGAGATTTTTCAGAGCGAAGGCAATTGAATGAGGTGTTGAAGGATGAGAAGGTGTTTCCTTTGCGAAGGAAAGCAAAAGGATTTTCCATTTACATAAGAATCAGCATGGTTTTATGAAGCAGCCTGGGGTCTACAGAACTGTCAGTAATTCTCTGGCTGGCTGGACAAATAGGAAGAGGCTGGTAATGAAGGCCCTTCTCTTTTAGAAATTATTTAGAAAGCAATATGCTCAGAGCATTTCAGAACCAGAGGAGATCATTGAGATCACAGAATCCAATTTCTTTATTTTACCCATGAGGAAATCTAAGCTCCTGGAAAAGAAAAAAAATAACCTGCCAAAGATTAAACTAGTTGGAAGAGTGGCAAAACTGAACCCACTGAGCAGGGATTGGTTTACTCCAGTCTGAGAAATCAGGCCTTTTTGGGTTATATGTATCCGCATATTTCTAAGCAGATAAGGAAAAATTGGATGAAGAAGACAATGTATGTGAAGTAGAATTTTTTTTTTTAGGATTTTTTTATTTATTTCTTTGACAGAGAGAGACACAGTGAGAAAGGGAACACAAGCAGGGGGAGTGGGAGAGGGAGAAGGAGGCCTCCCGCTGAGCAGGGAGCCCGATGCGGGGCTCGATCCTAGGATCCTGAGATCATGACCTAAGCCGAAGGCAGATGTCCAACGACTGAGCCACCCAGGCACCCCTGAAGTAGAAATTTTTAAAGATCCTACTGATTTTGAATTCTTGAGTCTTAGGGAAATAACTAGCTATTCTGTTTCAGGCTAAGTGGATTCTACTACACAGAGGACTAGTATATTAACATTTTTCATATTTACACTAAAGAGATTGGGTAGCAACTCTTTAAAAGAGTACACTTCATCCCCACATTGGAAAAGAAAATCAAAAATTAACTCATGACTTAAAACTATTCAATTTCTAATCATCTTCTAATACCTTCAAGGGCAATTCAGTTGCTAGGAATTCTCAAGATGCCATTATTATCATTATGCTGAATTATTTACAAACTTGTATCAAAGCATCTGATTAAATTGCTTTGGTCTTATGTAAAATTCCTCTGATCTTTGGCAATCATTATTTATTTACAGCTTCCATAATTTTCCCCCTTTGCAGAAAAAAAAGTTTCTTAACTATAGCTAAAAGGCACTATTTTACTTTGACAGTGAAAACTGTCTCTAAAATGAAAAAAGTTAAAACGAAAAACTATAGTCTCTAAGATTTAGAAGCAAGATTTTCTGTGAAAAGCAGATTATCTAAACAGTTTCTTTCCCTGAGAGAGATATTCATAATATTTACTGTAAAATATAAATATTAGGTTTCTTGCTTCGTGTGAACTATTTGTAGGTATAGTAAATATAATTCTTTTAAAATAAAACTAGGATAATAGCAACAGTTAATGTTTACATTTACCAAAACCCATGTGAAGATTACTTTGAGAAAATGTTAGAAAATTAAATAAAAATTTCCCATATGACTGGAAAAACTGTTCAATGTGATTTTGAATTGAAATTGGCTGTAGTTTCATACTGTGGCTTTAAACAGAACAGGTCTTTGTTTAACATGGATGTTTTCTTAAAACTTGGGGTTGAGTAAGTTTGTACAAGAAAAATTGATACTGAATGTTCTGGTTTACATATTGATCTGTAGCAACCAATTTGTCTTTAGCTTAGAACTATCTACTATTCCCCTAGCAGCCTCAGGCAAAACCTTAGATAAATAACAATGAACTGTTTGCTTGTTTATTTGTATGTGTAATTCACTGCTGTTACTAAAGACTTATAAAGAAAGTCTTTATAAGATTAAATTTTTTAAAAAGAATTAAATGAAAATGTAAATGACAACTACAGTTTGGAATCTTTTACTCAAAGGGAAAACCAGGTTTTTCAGGATATAATTAGTCTCAGAAATTAAGATGTTTTTGCTGATTACTTTTGTAATTTGTATGACTTTTAGACCAGTAGAATACTATGTACAATAATGTATTTTATTAACAATTAAAAGTGATCTTTAAATATTTGGAGAGATCTTGAGGTTTTTGATAGGATAATTAACAAAAGTAAGCAATAAACTATGAATCAAAGTCTACAAATATTGAGAATAGTGTAAAATGAGAGTTAATGCTGTAATACTTTCTATTCCATCCCTCCTCCTTGCTTTGGAAGAAGACATGTACCATGGCAGAACCAGCACTCAGATGGAAGGCACTGAATTTAAATCCAGCTTTGTATTTAATTAGTAGTTGGATTTCAGGTAATTGAATTGAACTCTCTGAATATCTCTTCCTCTATAACTGGGAGAATTCTACTTCTAATAGCTAATATCCTATGAAGCTTATACTATTATTAGCTCCATTATAAAGAGGAATGAACTGAGGCACAGAATAAATGTTGACACTGGTTTTCATATTACAGCTGAGCATGTGCTCTTAGACACTCTGATGTCCTGACACTCCGGAAGAGCTATTAACTTTCACTTGCTTGTTGATTATATATTATAAGAGTTTGGTGAATTACAAAAGCACATTCCAAAAGTATCATGGATTATTTTCTTATTTTTCTAAATGGCAAGATCACTTTGCTCATAAAAATCTGTATTTGGAGGGGTGATATCTGAGTGAAATCTCTAGTCTAGTTAATTGTAGTGTGTCAGTATCACTTCTTCATTTTGATATGAAAGGTGTTACCACTGAAGAAGAAGGAAGAATACATGGAATTTCTCTACTTTTTTTTTCCAACTTTTTGTGAGTTTATAATTATTTCAAAATAAAAGTTTTAAAAAAGAGTCTGTTTCCCACAATGTCTTTTTAGAAAAGTATACAAGATATTCTACTGACATATAGAAAAGAAAATGTTAGAACCCCTACTTCTATCTTTTTGTTCTTTACCTATTCAAGATTTTTATTTTTGTGTTTATTTATAATATGCCTAATGAACTGTAGAAAATATATACAAATGTAGAACTTCATATATATTGAATATTCTTGATTATTTATTTTGAATAGTATGGACGTGCTATGAAAAAATTTATAGACTTCTGGTTTAAGGTATAGAAGAAAGAACAGGTATTTGGAAGACAAATTGGGATTAAAATTCAAGCTTTTTCACTTATTAAATAAATGATTCAATTTCCTCATTAATTTAAAAAATATAATAACAGTACTATTTTTTCTGAAGTTCATGTGAGAAGATTTATGTTTTGTGCCCAGCATATAAGAAAGACTTCAATAAATGTTAGCTAGCTTCTCCCTCCCTTTGAAAAGACTAAGTTTTCTACATATTTATTTGCCCAGCTCTCCTGTATAAAAAGTAATTGGAGAACCTAGAGATAATTAAAGAGGACTGTGTCTCTACAATATCTTTAAAATTAACTAAAATTTTCAAATATCATGGAATTCCCACTTTGGGTAAATCATTATTCTTGGCCTGAGGTACAATGCCATTGTGTAGTCCTAATATTTTCCTCCCAAAAAAACACAATTATTTTAAGGGGAAAAAAAAGAAAAATAAATAAATTTTTGAAAGCTTTTCTTTTAGTTTTCCAGTCTTACCATCTTATTTCAGAATGGCTGGAATTGATTGGGTACCATGTCAAGTTCTAAAAGAGCTAAGCTTTATAATGTAATTGTATTTATATAATCACTCCTGTGCTGACTTTAAGCACTGACAAGTTGCTCTTCTAGGCTGATGAAGATAAAACTACTGATTGCGATATTTTCAAAATTTGAATTCAGTATTTTCTTCTCTCTCTTATTTGCCCTAATAATTGACAATATTTTAGTTTCATATGTCAAGTTAAGTACCAAATCATTTTTTGATGAAAATTTTCCAATCAATGGTACAGCTTTGGTGGAGAAAGGGATAGACTTTCTTAACACTGGTATCCTCATAAAAATTACATGTTTTTTTTTTTTTTTTTTTCTTTTTGTATTTTCCAGCAACCTTAGAGATAGTTTGGAGGAATATAAATACCTCTGGCCAATGAGAGTGATCAGAAGGGATGTGTGTCATTTCTGGGTTAAGTCAATTAAATGCTGCTGTGCTTCATTCACCAGGCTCCTCTACAGCTGAGAAGGCCATGGGTTTCAGATAGCATGGCTACAAGAAGGAGGAGGACCTGCTGCTCATATCAGACATCATCTCAGGACAAGACATGAGCCACTAAGGTTTTAGAGTTTGATTTATGTGGCAGCTAGTTACCTTGATTTAAACAGTGGCTTGGCTGTTGTAAAATTTATATTTTTGAGAAGCAAATTTTATGAACATTTGAGGACTGATTTTAGTTCCTTTCAGAGATTATAGTTAATTGTATGTTTTGTAGGTTTTTCATACTTCATTGTATGTTAAGTGACACTTCCGTTAAAACAAAAATAATGTTTTGAGTTAAGAATGTAATGAAAGCTGGGCTGGAGGGAGGAGAGATGATGGCAGAAGAGTAGGGGATCCTTGTTTCAACTGGCCCTTGAATTCAGCTACGTATCTATCAAATCATTCTGAACATCTATGAATTCAACCTGAGATCTAAGAAAATAATTGCTGTAATTCTACAAATAGAAAATCAACCACTTTTTGCAAGCAGCTCAAAAAGCCTTAAGGGAACAAAAGCCACACAGAGCAACCTGAAGCAGCTTACACTGAGCCTGGCCCCCTGGCAAAGGGCGGTGCAACTCTACCCAAAGACACCTGAGAATCAGTGCAACAGGCCCCTCCCCCAGAAGACCAGCAGGAACATTAGTCGAATACCAAGTTTATGGATCACTCAGAACTGAAAAATTCTTGTGCTGGGGGAAAATAGTATATAGAGTTTGAGGTTTTTTCTCATGAGTCTTTAGTCTTTCAGTTTAAAATTTCCTTTTTCCTTTTTTTTCTTTTTGACTAGCTTCTTATTTGATCAACTTTGTTTTTAAGTCTTTTTTTTTAATTTTCATTTTTACACTTACATTTTATAGATATATTCTTCATTTATATGTATATATGTTTTTTTTTTTTTTTTTCTTTACAATTTTGGGATTTAGTGTCTTCTAACAAACTGGCCATAATACACCCAGGACCAAGTGGATCACCCTGTTTTGTCCACCTGTGAGATTATATTCTTTTTTCCCTTTTTTTTCTCCCTTCTCTTTTTTGGTTTCTGACCTCTTCAGATTGGTTTAGTGTGCATTTCACTGAGGTTGTGGTTGATATTTTTGATTCTGTTCTCTCCTTCACCTATTCTCTGGACAAAATCACTAGAAGGAGAAAGTCACAGCAAAAGAAAGAACCAGAGGTAATACTCTCTGCCATAGATCTAATCATTATGGATATAAGTAAAATGTCAGAAATTGAATTCAGAATAATGATTATAAAGTTACTAGCTGGGCTTGAAAAAAGCATAAAAGACACTAGAGAATCTCTTAGTGCAGAACTAAAATCTAATCAGGCCCAAATTAAAATGTTTTAACTGAGACGCAGTCTAAAATGGATGCTCTAAAAGCTAGGGCAAATGAGGCAGAAGAGAGAGTCAGTGACATAGAAGACAAAATGATGGAAAGGAAGGAAGCTGAGAAAAAGAGAGAAAAACAGCTAATGGACCATGAGGGGAGGCTTCGAGAAATCAGTGATACCATAAAGCAAAAACAATATTAGAATTATTGGGGTCCCAGAGGAAGAAAAAAGAGAGGGACAGAAGATATATTTGAGCAAATCATAGCTGAGAACTTCCCTAATCTGGGGAAGGAAACAGGCATTCAAGTCCCCCTCAAAATCAATAAAAGTAGATCAATACCCCGACATATAATAGTGAAGCTTGAAAATTTCAGATAAAGAAAAAATCCTGAAAGCACCTTGAGACAAGAGGTCTTTAACATACAACAGTAGGAACATTAGACTGCCAGCAGACCTATCCACAGAGACCTGGCAGGCCAGAAAGGGCTAGCATGATATATTCATGGTGCAAAATGAGGAAAACATGCAGCCAAGCTCACTTTATCCAGCAAGGCTGTCATTCAGAATGGAAGGAGAGATAAAGAGCTTCCAGAACAGAAACTAAAAGGATCTGTGATCACTAAACCAGTCCTACAAGAAATATGAAAGGGGATCCTGTAAGCAAAGGAGAACCCAAAAGTAACAGAGATCAGAAAAAAACAGAGACAATCCACAGAAACAGGGACTTTACAGGCAATATAATGGCACTAAATTCAGATCTTTCAATAGTTACTCAGAATGTAAATGAGCTGAATGTTCCAATCAAAAGACACAGGGTATTAGATTGGATAAAAAAAGCAAGACCCATCCATACGCTGCCTACAAGAGACTCATTTTAGACCCAAAGTCACCTCCAATTGAAACTGATGGGGTGGAAAACCATTTCTCATGCTAATGGACATCAAAAGAAAGCTTGGGTAGCCACCCTTATATAAGATAAATAAGATTTTAAATCAAAGACTGTAGTAAGGGATGAAGAGGGACACTATATCATACTCAAAGGGTCTATCCATCAAGAAGATGTAAAAATTATAAATATTTATGCTCCTAACTTGGGAGCAACCAAATATATAAACCAATTAATAACAAAATTAAAGAAACTCATTGATAATAATACAATAATAGTAGGGGACTTAAACCCCCACTCACAGCAATCATCTAAGCAGAAGATCAACAAGGAAACAAGGGCTTTAAATGACACACTGGACCAAATGGACTTCACAGATATATACACATTCCATCCTAAAGCAACAGAATACACATTCTTCTCAAGTGCACATGGAACATTCTCTAGAATAGATCACATCCTGGGTCAAAAATCAGGTCTCAACTGGTACCAAAATATTGGGATTATTCCCTGTATATTTTCACACCACAATGCTTTGAAACTTGAACTTAATCAAAAGAGAGAATTTGGAAGGAACTCAAATATTTGGAGTTAAAGGGCATATCCTACTAAAGAATGAATGGGTCAACCAGGAATTTAAAGAAGAACTTAAAAATGAAAATGAAAACACAACTGTTCAAAACTTTTGGGATGCAGCAAAGGTGGTCCTAAGAGGGAAGTACATAGCAATACAAGTCTTTCTCAAAAAATTGGAAAAATCTGAAATACACAAGCTAATCTTACACCAAAGGAGCTGGAGAAAGAACAGCAAATAAAGCCTAAACCAGGCAGGAGAAGAGAAATAATAAAGATTAGAGCAGAAATTAATGAAACAGTAACCAAAAGAATAGTAGAACAGTTCAACGAAACTAAGAGCTGGTTCTTTGAAAGAATTAATAAGATTGATAAACCCCTAGCCAGACTTATCAAAAAGAAAAGAGAAAGGACCTAAATTAATAAAATCATGAATGAAGGCGGGGAAATCATGACCAACACCAAGGAAATAGCATTTTAAGAACATATTATGAACAACAATATGCCAAGAAATTAGGCAACCTGGAAGAAATGGATGCACTCCTAGAAATGTATAAACTACTGAACTAGGAAGAAATAGAAAACCTGAACACACCATAACCATCAAGGAAATTGAAGCAGTAATCAAAAATCTCCCAACAAACAAGAGTCCAGGGCCGGATGGCTTCCCAGGGGAATTCTACCCAATGTTTAAAGAACTAATACCTATTCTGAAGTTGTTTCAAAAAAAATAGAAAGGGAAGGAAAACTTCCAAACTCATTTTATTAGGCCAGCATTACCTTGATCCCCAAACCAGACAAAGACCCTACCAAAAAGGAGAATTTCAGACCAATATCCCTGATGAACATGGATGCCAAAATTCTCACCAAGATACTAGTCAATAGGATCCAACAGTACATTAAAAGAATTATTCACCACTACCAAGTGGGATTTATTCCTGAGCTGCAAGTGTGGCTCAACATTTGCAAATCAATTATGATACATCACATTAATTTTTTTTTAAGATTTTATTTGTTTATTTGACAGAGAGAGACAAAGTGAGAGAGGGAACACAAGCAGGGGGAGTAGGAGAGGGAGAAGCAGGCTTCCTGCTGAGCAGGGAGCCTGATGCGGGGCTCGATCCCAGGACCCTGGGATCACGACCTGAGCCGAAGGCAGATGCTTAACGACTGAGCCACCCAGGCGCTTCGACATCACATTAATTTAAAAAAAAAGGACAAGAACCATATGATCCTCTCAATTGATACACATATCTAAAGGCAAGGGAAACAAAGGCAAAAATAAAATATTGGGAGTTCATCAAGATAAAAAGCTTCTCCACAGCAAAGGAAACAGTCAAAAAAATTAAAAGGTAACCTACAGGATGGGAGAAGATATTTGCAAATGACATATCAGATAAAGGGCTAGGATCCAACATCTATAAAGAATTTATCAAAAACAAATAATCCAGTCAAAAAATGGGGAAAAAACATGAACAGACATTTCTCCAAAGAAGACATACAAATGGCCAACAGACACATGAAAAAATGCTCCACATCCCTTGGCATTAGGGAAATAGAAATCAGAACAACAATGAGATACCACCTCACCCCAGTCAGAATGACTAAAATTAACAAGTCAGGAAACAACAGATATTCATGAGGATACTGAGAAATGGGAACCCTCTTACACTGTTAGTGGGAATGCAAGCTGGTACAGCCACTCTGGAAAACAGTATGGAGGTTCCTCAAGTTGAAAAGAGAGCTACCCCATGACCCAGTAATTGCACCATTGGGTATTTACCCAAAAGATATAGATGTGGTGAAGTGAAGAGGCACCTGTCCCCCATGTTTATAGCAGCAATGTCCACAATAGCCAAACTGTGGAAAGGGCTGAGATGTCCATTGACAGATGAATGGATAAAGAAGCTGTGATATATATATATATATATATATATATATATATATATATATATATATA
>NW_023270451.1:30395561-30421874 GCF_011800145.1 Mirounga leonina | reverse complement strand
TATATATATATATATATATATATATATATATATATATATATATATATGTACACAATGGAATTATACTCAGCCATCAGAAATGATGAATATTTACCATTTACATCAACGTGGGTGGAACTGGAGGGTATTATGCTGAGCAAAATAGGTCAATCAGAGAAAGACAATTATCATATGGTTTTATTCATATGTGTAATATAAGAAACAGTGCAGAGGATCATAGGGCAAGGGAGGTAAAAATGAATGGGAAGTCATCAGAGAAAGAGAAACACCATGAGAGACTCTTAGCCATAGGAAACAAACTGAGGATTGCTGGAGGGGTGGGTGGGGAGCAATGAGGTAATTGGGTGATTGGCATTAAGGAGGGTATGTGATGTGATAACACTGGATGTTATATGCAACTGATGAATTATTGAACTCTACATCTGAAACAAATGATGTACTATATGTTGCCTAACTGAATTTAAATTAAAGAAAAGAATGTAGTGAAAGCTGGAATATTTTTTAAAATTTATTATTAATTATCAGTAAAAATAGTGTCCCTCAAAACTCAACTCTACGTACAGCCCTTCTTGCTCAGAGACCTGCTAAAATTCTCCAGATTGCCCAAACTGAGAACAGAGCATCACAACAAAGAGAGATTTTGTATATATTAGTTATTTTCCACTTAAGATGAATTATTTTCTCCAAATAAATACAAATCTATGGGTGCTCTATGACAAGCTTGATTTTATTTATTTATTTGATAGAGAGAGAGAGTACATGCAGGCAGAGAGGGAGAAACAGACTCCCCGCTGAGCAGGGAGCTTGACACGGGGCTCAATCCCAGAACCCTGAGATCATGACCTGAGGTGAAGGCAGACGCTTAACTAACTGAACTACCCAGTGCCCCAATAAGCTTTGTTTTTTCAATAATGAGTAAATGAAAAGTCATCTTCACTTGCATATATGATATTAGCAGTTTTCTTTTTTTAAGATTTTATTTATTTAATTTGAGAGAGAAACAGCAAGAGAGAGCATGATCAGAGGGGAGGGGCAAAGGGAGAGGGTGAACAGACTCCCCACTGAGCAGGGAGCCTGATGCAGAGCTCCCTCCCAGGACCCTAAGATCATGACCTATGCTGAAGGCAGATGCTTAACCGACTGAACCAACAAGGTGCCCTTACCAGTTTTCTGATGTAACCACCAAAGCTATGGAATAAGTCTATTAAAAAAATATATATTCTCCTATAGGTATAGTGGTATATTGTACTTGAAGACAAAACATAATCTTTTCACACTATTATGAAAAAAATGATGCTTCTAGGTGAAAACAGCAAAATCCATCCCCATTCCCAAAAATCCACCCCAGGAAGTAAAAGTTTTAAACTCAATGACAGGTAGAAATTGATTTCTTAGGCAACTAAACAAAGTATATATGTATTTTTTTCTCTACAGATATAGAAACATTTTTGGAGTTTATAAATCTGAGACCCATCAGGAAACTAGATGGATAACTAGTCTTCACAAAGAATACTTAGTATTTAAAGTCAATTGTTATGAATGATAGCTAATGAAACATGAGTTAAATCTTTTATAGTTCAAAAATAGGTTAAAAAATGGTCCTTGTCCAAAGGGAAAGTTCAGGAAAGTCTCTAGAAAATAATTTAAATTGAGATACATTCTCTTTACCAAATCTGCCCAGCTCTCCACAGTAAACATTCTGAGACTTTTGTAAATAATCAAGGAACCTCTGATGCTCCTAAGTGATCAAAACCTCAGCTATGCACCCAATTCCAAATAAATCTGATCTTCATAGAGAACAGCAAAATAACAGTAAATATCAGGATACAAGTTTTGAAAGCATGACTTCTTTAGAATTGAATGGTAGTGGCTGGCCCATTTTCTTCATTACTTATTACCTATTCAGTTTCAGAAATAGCAAATACAAACCAACTATATTTAAATTGAAGAAAGTAAGGGATACCTGTTTTTCTACCTTTAAGCAAATTTAGCAGAAGGAAATATTGTGGAATTTGATTTTTAAGAATGCACCTCTTTTTAATATTTAGTTTAACACTAGATTAAGCACAGTTTTAATTTATAATAGAGCATAAAATAACTTGAATGTTTAGCCACATATTTCACCCATGAGGCTCAATTTCAGGTACCAGAAAGTAACACTGATTAACTTAAACAAAAGGAACCTATTAGGGGGATACTGGTAGCTCACAAGCCAACTGAACTCCAAGCTAAAGAAAAATGGTCAAAACACAAAGGACATCTGGAAGTTTAGTCAACAGGAACTACAACAATGAGGTAATAGAACAAATAACTTGGTGAGAACCCCGCATGTGTGAAGACTGACCTCAGCCTGAAGGGCATCTATTTATTTTGCCTTTGCATTGTTGTTTCAGTTATGGTAAAAGCTGTCTAGCTTAACTCATAGCATGTCCTGCTCTCTGAATGAACTAATATTCTAATTGGTTTGGAGTGTTTTTGTGTGTTGGGGTGCATGGGTGTGTGGATGTGGGTGTGGGTGTGTGTATGAGTGAGAGAGAGAAAGAGAGAGAGACTGGTCCAACACACTCCACCCTTTGATTACCCAACATTCTTAGAAATTCTTCTACACGTTTGCATTTCTAAAAGTGACCCTGTTCAATATAAAGCAAAAAATTACTTCAACAGCTAAAATCACACTTCCTTTGTTTGTTTCTGTATTATTCAAGTCCAGAGAGCTATTCTTACAGTAGTGATATCCTGTATATCTAGTGGGATTGTGCAGTAAATGGGATATCCATCCTCCTACGAAAATACACATCTAATTTTAAGTGCATGGATTAAGCTTATCAATGACAAAGAAGAGTCTTGAGAAATAGGTGAATATAATTCATAGTTCTTACAGAGATAAATTTCCTATTAATATTATGCAAAAAATATTTTTTATTGAGAGACATTCCCAAATTATTTAATGTCATCTTGAATAAGACCCACCCATTCATTTACAGGATGCTTCTCTATTCGCCTAAATTTTGTACTACACTAATACTTTCTGTTTTTTCCTCAGTAAAGCACTTGTCCATTAACACCTTTCCCTTGATCATCTATTCTTAAATTAACTAGAATATTCAATTATTGATAATGTAACTTCCCTAGTGCCTAGAAGAACTGAAACTCTTTTCTTAAAATAATGTTAGGTTAATCAATAAGTAACGTTCAAGTTGACATGGGATAGCCTGTCTTAGCAAGTATTTATCAGTGGGGGCCATCCCTGACACTATTATATTCTCACTTTATGTGTACTGCACAAATTACTAGACAAATAATAAACAAACAAACAAACTGGGTTCAGCCACCACTTTCATGTTGATGTCTTTTAATTCCATAACCAAATCTACATCTTCTTTCCTGGACTTTAAACTTATACTCCCAAACACATCCTGTCCATTCTCCAAGCTCTTTTAAAGTGAATCAATCAAAAAGAGAATTTATCTACTCCTTTCTAAATTTTTGGTTTTCTAGAATGTATTTTTATCTTCGTGAGTAGAATTATTATTAAACAAGACACATTCATTAGAAATTTGGAAGTTATCTAAGACTCATCAATTTATATCCAACTTATCAAATCAAATTTTTCTTAACTTTTAAATATTTTTCAAATCCCTCTTCTCTTTTTCAAACATACTGTTATCAACTTAATTCAATACTAAATATACTAGTTAACTTTCAGATTGCATTTTTCACATTTCAAATCCATTCTCCATTTTTTTCTTGCTAAAGTGAATTTTTAATAACACATTGAAGAAGGTATGCTTCCCTTACTTTAAAATTTTTCAGTGGTACTCCATTGCATTAAAAGACAAATTTAGAACTTTTTTGGAATGGCATATAAAAATCTTTCCTTTTCCTTTAATTTTAACAACCAGTTTAGATCTTACACTATGCCCTATTCTCTTACTTTTGATGCCTTTGTTCATTATTTGTCCTTTCTCTAAAATCACATAGGTAACTTCTTTTCCTTCAATGTGTCTGCATCGTTTGAAGATGACAGGGTGAGATTGGCATTCTCCCTCATTGTCTTTCTTCTATATTACACTGGTTGTTCAGTACCATAAGTCTTATTCAACTGAATGTCATTAAGATCAATCACAACATATGAATGAACTTTCACAAGAGAATAACACCAGCTTCAAAATAGTAATATTAATAAGCATTCATTGAATTCTTACTAAGTAAATATTAGGCTTATGGTTTGTATGTATCATGTCATTTATCCCCATGAGAATAAACCGATCATTGTTACTACTGACAACCTCTCTGTTTGCCTTTATTTGAATTATTCAGCAGCATTTAGTGTAGTTGATCGCATTCCTTTCTTGAAACACTTTTTTTCATATTGGTTTCTAGACATGACTTTCTGTTGTTGACATTACTTCTTTACTGGAATGCATATGCTCTCTCTCTCTCTCTCTCTGCTACTTTCTTTTTATTATTATGTTATAGAGTATATGAGCACTTGTTTATCACACATTTTCTCTATTTTCCAATACTTTCTAGGTGATTTTCTTCAGTCTTATGGCTTTAAGCATATTTGAAATGTTGGTGACTCCCATATATTTGTTCCAGCATAGATCTTTCAAGTTAACTTCAGACTTGAAGTTGTAAATCCAGCAATTCACACAATTTACACAAAGTTTACTTACATAGCTGACAAGCATTTCAAACAGCACATGTCTGACAAGAAACTTTTCATTTCTAACCCCCTTATCTAATTCTATAGTCTTCTATATCTCAATAAAAGACAACATTTTTCTAGCTTTCTTAGCACAAAACAGGATTATTTTCCATTAACTTTTGTTACTTAACTATGCTGATATATCTGGAAATTTTATAGTCAATAGCTTCTAAAAATTTGGAATTAATTTATTGCCCAACACTCACTTCCACCTTACATTTTACGATAGTCATTATCACTTCTTACCTGAATTATTAGAATAGCTTTTTGTTCCATCTTATATTCTTACTGCCAAAATCTATACTCTACACAGCAAGAGTAGTCCTTTTAAATTTTAAGTCAAATAATGCCCTTTTTATGCCCAAATTCTCAATTATACCCAAAGCAGAAGCAAAATACTTGCCAAGGACTGTAAGTCTGGATAAGATCTCACCTCCCCTTGCTATTCTGATCTCTTTATTTTTTATACTCTCACTCCCTCATTTCTAGCCATATTGGCCTCTTAGTTGTTTCCTGAAATGCTAAGCTACACCCTTACTGACCCATGGGCTTTACATTTGCTGTTCCCTCTTCCAAATATTTACAGTTTGATGTCTTAGGTCCCTTCTCAAATACTACCTTATAAGTACAGTCTTCCATGCCTTCCAACTACATTAAAACAATTTGTAAGCAACTATTGCTGTCTTTTTCCTTTCATTTGCTCTCTCACTTAGGCTCCTTTCTTTTTTCCTATACACTTTTAACATTTTGTGGTGTATTACATATATTCTATTTGTTATCTGTATAGCCTTATCCCATCACCATTATTACAATTTAAGTTCCATGAGATACAATGATTTGGACTTTCTTGTGAGATGTTCTACCTGCTGAGTTAAGGACAGCATATGACAACCTGAAAGTGATTGTGGTGAGCACTTTCACTGCCTATGAGAGCCAATGTATTCTTCTGTCACATGGGGGAATTGTTCTTTCCTAATACTCTGAAGTTAAGAGTGGACATATCACACACTTTGTCAAGGAAATGTGAATGAAATGCTAAATATTATTTCTAGGTGGCTGCATTTAATTGTTGATTCTTGACTCTTCAACCTACTTTTTCCTCCTTGTGTGAAGGTCTTGGAAGTTTATGTTCATAAGGAGTTGCCAAAAGATTGCAGCAGCTTGGAATGCTGAGTGTACACATGGAGGATCCAGAATGGATTTGCAGGACAGGGAAATAAACTTGTGGTGTGTAGCCACTGAGAGTTAGGGAGTATATTACCACAGTATCACCCAGCCTATCTACAGGTGTCACAATCAGTAAGTATGTGTTGAGTGAATGAATAAATGATCCCTATTTTGAAGAGGTGGAAGCAAAATCACAGTGAAGGTATGTTATTAGCTAAGGGTTGTCAATGGCAACCTGGAGTCAAAGCCAGGCCACACGTAATATTTAAAACATGCAGCAATCATTTTAAGCAAGAGAGATAAACTGTTTATTTTATAGTTACTTGTAATATAAATCAGTGACAGACAGATCATAATCCAGTAACTGACTTAAAACAATGTTGACAAGGACACACTACAGGAAAAATATCTGGTCTTCCCAAGCTTTCTTCTTCATATTCTGAAATCATCTGAAAGTAAATATCTAGGATTTTGTTATCTTAGTGACCTAAAGAATAGTTCAGTGCCATGAGGTTTAGTTCAGTACTAATCATTCTGTCTTTAAAGGTCAATGCAACATGCATTAGGCAGTACTTCTCTGTTTTCTGTATCTAATTTTTTTTGATGGAATGGACTGCACATGATTATTTCTCATACAAGCATTTAATAATAATTATTTGAGATTATTTTCAGGATATTGACAAAAATGTTTGCTTTCTTTTAGGAGAAAGCAAAAATTAAGTAAGACAATATATCTCTAACTACCTTAGCTTTCAGGTCTTGAAGCCAAATATAGTATATAATTACAGAAAGGAGGGCTCTTGGTGATACTTACATCTCTCTTTATTTTAGATTCCAGGAATCTCTTCCTCTCTTTCTCTCTCTCTCTCCTTCCTTCTCTTAAAAATCTCTAATTGACTTTCTTTGGACTACATCCTATCTCGGAAAACCTTAAAGCTATTTCAAAGTTAATAAGCTGTTCCTTCCAAAAAATTGAAAGTTCAAAATAAAGAGAAAAATATCATTATGGTATATATACACAATGGTATATTATGCAGCCATCAAAAGGAATGAAATCTTGCCATTTGCAACGATGTGGATGGAACTGGAGGGTATTATGCTGAGCGAAATAAGTCAATCAGAGAAAGACATGTATCATATGATCTCACTGATATGAGGAATTCTTAATCTCAGGAAACAAACTGAGGGTTGCTGGAGTGGTGGGGGGTGGGAGGCATGGGGTGGCTGGGTAATAGACATTGGGGAGGGTATGTGCTATGGTGAGTGCTGTGAAAAACAGATCAGTACCTCTGAAATAAATCATACAATATATGTTAAAAAAAGAGGAAGATAGTAGGAAGGGAAAAATGAAGGGGGGGAATTGGAGGGGGAGATGAACCATGAGAGACTATGGACTCTGAGAAACAAACTGAGGGTTCTAGAGGGGAGGGGGTGGGGGGATGGGTTAGCCCGGTGATGGGTATTAAAGAGGGCGTGTATTGAATGGAGCACTGGGTTTATACGCAAACAATGAATCATGGAACACTACATCAAAAACTAATGATGTAATGTATGGTGATTAACATAACATAATAAAATTAAATTAAAAAAAGAAAAAATATCATTAAAGTAAACCATTTTTTTAGAGAGAAGGGAGGGACAGAGGGAGAGGGGAGAGAGAATCTTAAGCAGGCTCCATGCCCAACATGGAGCCCGATGCAGGACTTGATCTCACAACTCTGAGATCATGACCTGAGCCGAAATCAAGAGTCAAACACTTAACCAACAGAACCACCCAGGAGCACCTAAAGTAAACTTTCAATAGACCCCAAAATAAAAGCTGTTATGATTTGGTATGCTTCATTTTACCTGCTATACATACTATCTTAATGTTTTATCTATAATTTGTTTGTATTTATTTTCTTTTATATGTCAGTAGAAAATTATTGGAAAACACAAAAAAGGAAAAAAGGAGCAATTCTTAAATATTATAGGCTGTTTCATATTGTTTTATGATATAGCATTTATAAGACTTTTAAACTATCTCTTCCTTCTCTCTCATTTTAACAGGTTTTTTCTTTGAGGAAGTATGGGGAAGAGGATTTCATTGTAGGCCTTTAAGACTTAATTGCTGTTGATCTTTCATGATGTTGATTTTTAGCAACTTATGAATCTATCAATTAGCCTATTTGACATTAAAACCCAACATTGTAATATTTCTATTAGCTAAGATTTTCATAAATCTCTGACCATTTTGTAATTACAAAATATTCTGTCTAAATAGATAATTTTATAATACTAATCCAATAATATAATAAACATCCTAAGTCCTATGAACCTGCTCTATCTATTCTTATATATCTAGAAAAACTTTATTTTCATACATGCAGAAGATATACAGACATCCTTTTAAAGGTTTTACTCAACAATTTCACATTAGGGAGTCAACAACAACATACAACTTTTCATTTTTATCCTACCTTTGGTTTACTGATACATATAGTTTTAAATTCATCCAATAATCACAACCAGTCCTTTGCTAAAATTGTCCAATAATCTCTTTATTGATGTTGGTAGATTCCTCAAAATCACTCATGTGTACAATATTCCTTGAGATTTACATGCTCATCAGCTATGTGTGTGCATATTGGGTCATTTAGTGACAGATTGTGTGGGTATAAAATCCTGAGGTTACAGTGATTATCTTATAAATAATGCTTCATTCTTCTTTTGAATTCAATGTTGTTGTAGACATGTTTGATGTCAAGTTGGCATTCTAGCCCTTTTAAGTGATTTAGTCTCTGTGCTTAGAGGCTCTGGGGATTTTTTTTTTCCTTTGATGTCCATTTTTACTGGGATATTTCAAAGTGGACTAGATCAGTTTTTTTCATGTATAAAGTAAACACTTCCTATATGCAGAGTTTCTTATTCAGGGACATAAGTTCTTACTCTGGAAAAAATAAATTTTACATTTATTGGGCCATTTTACATATTTTTTTTCTTTTTACACCCCAATTTTGATTCAGATTTCTTGGTTCTTTTCAACCTCTATATTTCTTACTATTACTTACTCTATTTTTATTACATTCTATATTCCACAGTTTATTTAGTCTTCAGTTTCTTTCCAAAGTTTTATAGTGTCACATTTTCTGTGACTATATGATTCTAAGTAATCATGCTTAGACTTCTCTTCTGTGCTTTTTATTTATATTCCTATTTATTATTATAATGATATAATATATAACATTTATGTTATAATTGTATATTCCACTTATATATCATATTAATAATATAATAATATATAATTACAATAATATACCAAATTATTTATTTCACAGGTTTCTTTCACTATGTAATCATTAGTCAATTCATTGTTATTCATGTTGAAATAAGAAAAGATAAATAACTTGCTCAGGCTATATCAAGTAAGCATCAGGGCTAAAACTCAAACTTAGGCAATCAAGTTTTAGAACCTGCCATCTCATTTAAAGAATATACCAACATCTCTCTCTTTCTCATGTTTTCACCTTCCTCAGATGTTTTCACAATCATGTAAAGAAACTTGCTATAGGGGCACCTGGGTGGCTCAGTTGTTAAGTGTCTGCCTTTGGCTCAGGTCATGATCTCAGTGTCCTGGGTTCGAGCCCTGCATTGGGCTCCCTGCTCAGCAGGAAGCTTGCTTCTCCCTTTCCCACTCCCCTGGCTTGTGTTCCCTCTTCCACTATCTCTCTCTGTCAAATAAATAAATAAAATCTTAAAAAAAAAGAAGCTTGCTATAATCTCTGGAAGATTAGAAATATATGGGGGAGAATTAAGATGAACAGACTAACAACCCCAATGATCAACCAGGAAGGTACATGGGACTCTTCAGGACAATCTAGCTGAAGCTGACATTATAACTGACCAAAATTGCATGACCGAGGCCAGCCACCATGTGATGCACAGAGGAGATATCCCAGACTGTTTCCTATCCAAACAGCTAATCCATAGAATAATGAACATATAAATGGTTATTGATTTAAGCCTCTACATTTTAACATAGTTTGCTATGAAGCAAAAGACAACTGCTATGATATGTATTTATATTTGCCTGGAAAAACATGAGGAAATATGCATACCAAATTTTATACTGCTTAATTAAAGGTAGAAGAAATTATTCCATTGATATATGAGAGAGGAAATTATTAATATATTCTAAAATGTAGTATGTCAGGAGAGAATGTTTATTGGCTATTTTCACTCTCTCCCTTATATAGAAGTGCCCAAATAGTGGGACCCTGCTTTCATCACATATATACTCATTATGCCCAGGGGAAGTATCCAGAAGTCACCTGAAGAATAAATGGGTCTGATCAGCAGATAATCTCCATTTTCCATCTTTGAAGTCAGTTGACTTGCAGCAGAAATTCCTGTGCCAATCTGCACACTCTTTTCAAGTGCACATAGAGCACTCTCCAGAACAGAACACATATTAGTCCATAAAACAAGCTTCAACAAATTCCAGAAGATTGAAGTTATACCATGCATCTTTTCTGACCACACACTATGAAACTAGAAGTTGACCACAAGAGAAAATCTGGAAAGACCACAAACAGATGAAGGTTAAAGAACATGGTACTAAACAATAAATGGGTCAACCGGGAAATAAAGGAAGAAATTAAAAAGTACATGGAAACAAATGAAAATGAAAATACAAGGGTCCAAAACTTTTGGCATGCAGCAAACACAATTCTAAGAGGGAAATTTATAGCAATACAGGCCTACCTCAAGAAGTGAGAAAAATCTCATATAAACAACCTAAGCTTACACTTAAAGGAGCTAGAAAACAAAACAAAACAAAACAAAACAAAAAACTCAAACCAGCTGAAGGAAGTAAATAGTATAGAAATAAATGATATAGAAAATTAAAAAAAAAAAACAATAGAACAGATCAATTAACTAGGAGCTGTTTCTTTGAAAAAAAGCAATAAAATTGATAAACCTCTAGTCAGAATTATCAAGGAAAAAAAGAGAAACAACTCAATTAGATAAAATCAAAATGAGAGAGGAGGAGTAACAACAAACACCACAGAAATACAAACATTACAAGAAAATATTATGAAAAACTATATGCCAACAAATTGGACAGCCTAGAAGAAATGGATAAATTCCTACAAATATAGAAACTACCAAAACTGAAAAAGAAATAGAAAATTTGAACAGACCAATAATCAGCAAAGAAATTGAGTCAGTAATCAAAAATCTCCCAACAAATAAATGTTCAGCATCAGATGGCTTCCCAGGCAAATTCTACCAAACATTCAAAGAAGAGTAATGCTTATTCTTCTCAAACTATTCCAAAAAAAATAGAATAGGAAGGAAAACTTCCAAATTCATTCTATGAGGCCAGCATTATCCTCATACCAAAACCAGATAAATACACCACTAAAAGAAGAACTGCAGGTCAGTATCTCTGATGAATAAAGGTGCAAAAATTCTCAACAATATACTAGCAAACAGAATTTAACAATACATGGAAAGAATCATTGACCAAGATCAAGTGGGATTTATTTCCATGATGCAAAGGTGGTTCGATATTCACAAATCAGTCAACATGCTACATCACATCAATAAGAGAAAGGATAAGAATCATATGATCATTTCAATTGATGCAGAAAAAGCATTTGACAAAGTGCAACATCCATTCATGATAAAAGCCCTCGACAATGTACATTTAGAGGGAACACACCTCAACATAATAATGACCATACATGAAAAAACCATAACTAAAATCCTCCTCAGTGGTGAAAAACTGAGAGCTTTTCCCCTATGGTCAGGAACAAGACAAAGATATCCACTCTCACCACTTTTATTCAACACAGTACTAGAAGTCCTAGCCACAGCAATCAGAAAAGAAATAAGAGGAATCCAAACTGGCAAGGAAGAAGTAAAACTTTCAGTATTTGCAGATGATAAATGTCATCTGCAGATGACATATATCATATAGGTCATATATATGTATATATATATATGTATATATATATAGAGAGAGACAGAGAGAGAGACAGAAAGAGAGAGAGAAAACCCAAAAGACTCCACCAAAAAACCTGCTAGGACTGATAAACAAATTCAGTAAAGTTGCAAGATACAAAATCAAACACGGAAATCTGTTGCATTTCTATACACCAATAATGAAGCAGCAGAAAGAGAAATTAAAAAAAAATTCCCATTATAATTGCACCAAAAATAATAAGATATTTAGGAATAAGCCTCACCAAAGAGGTGAGAGACTTGTATTCTGAAAACTATAGAACACTGATGAAAGAAATTCAAGACAACATAAAGAAATGGAAAGACATTCCATACTCATGGATTGAAAGAATGAATATTGTTAAAATGTCTATACTACTCAAAGCAATCTACACATTTAATGTGTAGTGCCAATGGCATTTTTCATAGAACTAGAACAAATAATTCTAAATTTATAAAGAACCACAAAAGACCCCAAATAGCCAAACAATCTTGAAAAAACAAAGCAAAGCTGAAGGCATCACAATTCTGGACTTCAAGTTCTATTACAAAGCTGTAGTGATCAAACAGTATGGTACTGGCACAAAAATAGACACATAGATCAATGGAACAGAACTGAAAACCCAGAAATGTACCCACAACTACATGGTCAACTAATCTTTGACAAAGCAGGAAAGAACATCCAATAGGAAAAGGACACTCTCTTCAACAAATGGTGTTGGGAAATTGGACAGCAACATGTAAGAGAAAGAAACTGGACTACTTTCTTTTTTTTTTTTTTAAAGATTATTTATTTATTTATTTGAGAGAGAGAATGAGATAGAGAGAGAGAGAACATGAGAGGGGGAAGGGTCAGAGGGAGAAGCAGACTCCCCGTTGAGCAGATCCCGATGTGGGACTCGATCCCAGGACTCCAGGATCATGACCTGAGCTGAAGGCAGTCGCCTAACCAACTGAGCCACCCAGGTGCCCCTGGACTACTTTCTTATACCACACACAAAAATAAATTCAAAATGAATGAAAGACCCAAATGTGAGAACTGAAAGCATAAAAATCCTAGAAGAGAACACATGGGCATAACCTCTTTGATATTGGCAGTAGCAACTTTTTTCTAGACATGTCTCCTGAGGCAAGGGAAACAAAAGCAAAAATAAACTATTGGGTCTTCATCAAAATAAGGACAGTGAAGGAAACAATCAATAAAACTAAAAGGCAACCTATGGAATGGGAGAAGATATTTGCCAATGACATATCTGATAAAGGGTTATCACAATATATAAAGAACTTATAAAACTCCACACACACAAAATGAAAAATCCAATTAAAAATGGGCAGAAAACATGAACGGATATTTCTTCAAAGAAGACATCCAGATGGCAGAGACACATGAAAAGATGTTCATCATCACTTACCATCAGGAAAATGCAAATCCAAACTACAATAGGTATCACCTTACACCTGTCATAATGGCTAAAATAAACAATACAAGATACAACAGGTGTCGATGAGAATGAAGAGAAAGGGGAACTTTCTTGCACTGTTGGTGGGAATGCAAGCTGGTGTGACCACTCTGGAAAAAAGTATGGAGTTTCCTCAAAAAGTTAAAAATTGAACTACCCATCCAGCAATCGCACTACTTGGTTTTTACACAGAGAATACAAGAACACTAATCCAAAGGGATACATGCACCCGTATGTTTATAGCAGCATTAACAAATTATGGAAGCATTCCAAGTGTCAATCAATTGATAAATATAAAGAAGTTGTGGTATACATATATATACAATGGAACATTATTCAGACAACAAAAAGAATGAAATCTTGCCACTTCTAATGACATGGATGGAGCTGGAGATTATTATGCTAAGTGGAAGAAGTCAGAAAAAGAAGCATACCATATGATCTCATTCACATGTGGAATTTAAGACACAAAACAGAGGAGCAAAGGGAAAAAAGCAGTGAGAGACAAACCAAGAATGAGACTCTTAACTGATGGTTATCAGAGGGGCGGTGGGCGAGGGATGGGTGAAATAAATATATGATGGGGATTAAGGAGTGCACTTGTGATGAACTACAGCGGGTGTTGTATGGAAGTGTTGAATCACTATATTGTACACCTGACACCAATATAACACTCTATGTTAACTAACTGGAATTAACATAGAAACTTAAAAAAAAAAAAGACCACAGATTTGCATAAGCATTTAAAGGGCAGAATTGTCCTTTGAATTGAAAAAAATGTCAAACTCATAGAAACAGAGAATAGAATAGTGGTTGACAGGGGCTTAAGGGGTGCGGATAATAGGGTGAGGTTGGTAAAGGAGAGTATAAACTTTTAAAGATGAATAAGGTCTGAAGATATAATGTACAACATGGTGACTATTATTGTTAGTACTGTATTGTATAATTGAAGTTTGCTAAGAGAGTAGAACTTAAGTGTTCTCACACACACACAAAAGCTAAATATGTAAGATGATGGTGTGGATTAGCTAGTAGGAATCCTTTTCCAATGTATATGTATATCAAATCATAATGTTATATACTTTAAAAATAAATAAATATAAATAAACAATAAAAAGAAATGCATATTATTATAATAGACTGTAAAATAATAAGCAAAAACCATATAGTCTGCAAATATGGTCTACGATAAGTTAATGCCCTTAATATGAAAATTAGTAGTGTTTTGCTAGACAAAATGGCTTATTTTGTTAAATTGATTTTTTAAATCTATCTAGGCAGGTCTTCATTAATTTTCTCTGAAATTTTTAGTGGACCGAACAAATAATCTAATAAGGTGATACATTTACTCACATTCTTTCTACATCTGAAGAATTTAATATTTAGAAAGAAATGGAAGATGAAATAAGTGTTTATTCAGTTCACTTGTATTTTGGACTACCCTGGAAACCACACAGAATAGCAATCCAGAGCGACTTAAGTGTAATTGATCTTTTAGATTGGTCACATAACCCTATGACTTTGGTTACTATATAAAGCTGCCGACTTTCCTAAAATATTTTTGTATCATCATGTTTCATTTATTTTAGAAAAGGATGCTATTTCAAGCCAAACTAAATGGAAATACTTGAGTTTACAGAAGCATACTATACTGTAACCTTTAAGTCACCTGGAAGAGGGCTCAAAGCACCTTTTACTGCTTAATCAAATCATAAAACTCAGAATTATACTTCTTTCACAGAAGGAAAATATACAGCAACACTCTTATGAAATAGCTAATTTCTCCATAGACTTAGTTGTAATATAGAACAAATTCTGTCCCCTGAAATATATATATATATATGACATTTGATATAGTTCTTTTATGTATTCTATAAAAGCTGACATAGCAGCTCAGCCAAGTCTTCTCCGTTGACACTGAATGACTCAGTGTAACCACAATAGCAGTGACTGAATTTGGAAAAACTTCTTATGTCTTTGAATAGGGTTACCCAATTTAGAAAATAATGTAATCATCTATTGTAATCAAGCCAGGTAGCTATTTAGCCCATCTTTAAATAAGCACTTCTAGAAAGATAAATGCTTCAACATCAGGTCAGTTTTAGTGAACATCCATTATTGGACCCTGCAATGACCAGCTCCAAAGTACCAGACTTTAAGAGACTGAGTAACTTAAAATAGAACAAGAGAGCAGCCATCTGGAAACCAAAGCAGCACAGTATATAGATTGAATCTACCCAGGCAGCGGGAGATACACCTGCAGGCGGAAAGATCGCTACGGTAGTGTACTGAGACACCTTGCAAAGTCTAGCACAAGCCCCCTTGCACTACACGTGTTCACAATGAAATTTGGTTTAAGGAAAGTAATAAGGCAAGCACACTGTTGGTATGTCATTCCCTTGGAGGCAAATATTCACTTAGAGCAATTAGCTAGAATAGTGAGATTTTAATCATTTCGTTCTCAACATAAATATTTAGCTAATCGATATGAAAGGTATTTATTTTCTCTATAGTTGGCTTTGCTTCCCAGCATTAGTACTGCATGACAGATGGCTGATGTCATCTCTGCTTGGAAGAACTCAGTTGGCAATATTAGCATGGCATATTTCTGGGGACTTAGGATATGCTATGAGATGATGAAAAATAAAAGGGTCCAAAAGGGAATTCCCCAAAGCAAATATATTTCTATGATTTAATACTGTACCTTACTGATTCATCATAAAGAGATATATACCCCATTTAATTAATGTTTTATTTAAACATATTCTGGCAAATATTAAGAGTACCATTGGACATATTCTTTGAATACTGGAAATTAACAATATAAGCCCATTGGTTGTTTATATTTTTTTTGTCTTCGCCTTTGTCCAACACATGTAGACAGAACAACCTTAGTGCTATAGCAATGTGTACTCCCACATAGGACACCAACAATTGTGGCCACAAAAGAGAACTCAAAGGTTGACTTTTTTTTTTTTTTAAAGATTTTATTTATTTATTTGAGAGAGAATGAGAGACAGAGAGCACGAGAGGGAAGAGGGCAGAGGGAGAAGCAGACCCCCCGCTGAGCAGGGAGCCCGACGCGGGACTCGATCCCGGGACTCCAGGATCATGACCTGAGCCAAAGGCAGTCTCTTAACCAACTGAGCCACCCAGGCGCCCTCAAAGGTTGACTTTTATGAAGCTCTCTCATCTGATTAGTCAAAAAATGACTCTACCTGGTCCTAGGTTCTGGAATGTGTTCTATGTTCTGAATCTATTATTTATTTATTTTTATTTTTTCTCTGAGAGAGAGAAAGGAGGGATGGAGGGAGAGAGAAAATCCCAAGAAGGCTCTACTCCCAGCACGGAGCCCAACACTAGGCTCCATCCCATGACCCTGAGATCATGACCGGAGCTGAAATCGAGAGTCAGATAGTCAACCAACTAAGCCACACAGGCACCCCTGTTCTGGATCCATTATTATGCTTTTCAGTCTACATCCCCTTTCCTTCATGCAGCCTGCAGCCACTAAGTGGTTTCTGTCAAAAAACTTGGATTTAGAAAGAAGGAAGAAGATGGGACAAAAACAGGGTGAATAGTGGGGAGGCTACAGGGCGGAAAAGTATAGGAAGATTTTTTTTGTTGTCATTAATGGAAGAATGAGCCATTATATAATATTAAAGCAAGCCCTATGTTTCAGACAATCTTCTGGATACTCTACGTAAGTTAACTCATTTGATGCTCTGAATAAAGCAGTGAGTTAGGAGCTAAGAATGGTTCTGTGAGGAAATTGAGGTGCAGAACCCTTGAATAACTTGCTCAAGGTCTCAGACCTGGTTTGTGGTGGAGCTGGGTTTCAAGTTGAGGTAGTTTGGCTTTAGAGTCTGTGCTTTAACCATAGCAGTAGACACAAGAATGCAAAGAATCCATCCCTGAAAGGAAGGGCAGAATACTAATTGTTATAATCTGACTTCTATCAACAAAGACTTGCATATTCAGGTTTGTGTTTATCATCTTCTTGAAGAAAGAGATTGTGTTTTTATTGTCTACCTATCTCTCTTCTCTACAGCATAATATGCAATCTTTAAAAACAAACATAATGACCAGAACAGTTACAGAGATTTTACAGATCTGAAGGAAAATTTTAAAAATTATCTTTGATAATATATGGATAAGTGTAGGAGAAAGCAAAAGGCAAAAATAGCAAGACGATTCCTTTTATAATGTGACAATTTCTTGTAAGGAATTGCCATTCCATTGAAGGTCCACACATATCTTATCTTCAGTTGGAATTGGTTAATGACATTAACAGTATTTTTGATGGTACTATTAATTTAAATAACCTTGGAAAGTTTCCTGAATTTAAGATTAGATTGTGACTGGTAATTCCTTTCTTAAAGACCTATATAATCACAAGATCAATGTTTCTTCTCTTTCTTTCTTCATTTCCATTGCTCCAATCATTGAGATACCTCTGAATTTTTTCATTTGTTGTCATTATTTCAATTTCCCCAAGAGTCTCCCAAGTAGAATATCCACAGTCATTCATTAAAGGGGAAATAGAATAATTTTATAAGATTTCATGTTCTCAACTATTGAAAACTAGTGACAATTGCTTAATAATATAAACATAGACATATGAAGATATTCTTGTTTAAGATATATCCTTTTCAGATGTTAGGAGTTATTATTAAATTTTTAATCACAAATTAAAAGCCAATAAGCCTGTTATATATGTGTGCATGTATATACATTATATAATCAGAGATATTATTGGTACTAATGCTATTTTTTTTAAAGATTTTATTTATTTATTTGACAGAGAGAGACACAGCAAGAGAGGGGACACAAGCAGGGGGAGTGGGAGAGGGAGAAGCAGGCTTCCCGCAGAGCAGGGAGCCTGATGCGGGGCTCGATCCCAGGACCCTGGGACCATGACCTGAGCTGAAGGCAGAAGCTTAACAACTGAGCCACCCAGGCGCACCGGTACTAATGTTATTTTAAAGTGAACTATTTGGCAGATGTAACATAAAGGTGGCTAATACCTTCAGACAGATGCTTTTGTCTCCCAGACTTGGTATTTTATGTATTAGAAAAATGTACAAATAAAACATGGCCATGACATTCATAAGACAAGGTTTTTATTAATTTGCTACTTTAAGGAATAAAATGAAACTGTCGTATGTAACATCATTAAAGGAGTATTTATCTTGATCTATCATCTGAAAACATTATATCCAATAAATTATAATTAACCCATGATACCAGTAAGTACCTATGTCAGCTTGGACCATTACACCAGCAAATTTGAAACAGGTCAGCCTGATAATGGCAGCAAAAATGTGCTGCATTTTACCTTACTTTGTTCACTGTTCATTGCTATAACCTCAACCACTGCAATTGAGAAATGGAGCCTGACAGGAAAATGTTGAAACTGGTTTAATGTGGCTGTGTGTTTCTTCTCTAAGTATGATTAAATAATCATAAGAACTTCTCTAAGGGCTAATCTGCTATATTTTCCAGATTTTCACCTTGGGGACATATTGTCCCTTGTCACTGAAACCTCGGGGACAGAAGGGGACGCCACAGGGTGGCACAGCAGGAAGCTGAGACACTGATGAAACAGTGTTCAGTTAATGAAGGCATGGCCCATGGCCTCCACTGCTCTGCCATATGTTTGAAGAAATGCTAATGACTACAATTCAAATACCTTTTTCATCTTAACTATATGTAAATGTGTTTATAAATGCTCTCTTATAAATATACGATCACATTTTTAAAAGCCAAGTGCTAATGTTGCTTTCAACATCTATAATACACAATAATTAAAACTTAAGCAATTCTGCTTAATTATACCTTATGGGAAACTGTATAGTAATTTATAGAAATTAAGCAGAAAAACAAAGATCAACAGAAATAAAGCAGCAGTTGAACAACTGAATAATAAATCACTTTGATCATTAATTTACAGCAGCAAAATCATTGCAAGTAAAAGACTTCGATCCTAATTCTTAAACAGCTGACTTGTGAAAAAGAAGGTGTTAGAAATTTGGGCATTCCTTGTAAGAGCACAGCTTGAACTGATGGTGTCATTGTCTACTATATTTGTTCTTACGCTGCACCTCTAAAATCATGCAGTAATTTTTGGTGGAAAACTTTCATTACTCTAGTTCTGATCTGAGATGGCCTTCCTATTTTCTCATACTCGGCCCAGCAAATCATCATCTGCAAAATGTTCCCTTTTATGACTGACCCATTCTTCAGTGGCCCATCCTCCATAATGACTGTCATTTAAAAGAACTGGTCGGTGCCCAGTTTGGGATGTTTTGTACATCATGCCTTTTTAAAACTACTCTAAGATCTCCCTTGATTAAATCTATGACCGTTCAGCTAACTGCATTCTAATCAGTAAAAATGGCACATTCTCACACTCAGAAATGCTCCCTCTCAGTATTAAAAATGCTCAAATTTATGGATTAAAATTCCTTTTAATTAATGAGATCAATACACATATGCTTGCCTTAATTGAAATACAAATTCTCAGTCTGAATAGCCATTATTTTAAAAGCTTTAACAGGAAGATTTACTGTTATTTGTTTTAATGTCTTAAAACAAAATTATTTGTTTAAATTCTACTGCATGTCTTCTGCAATACTTCTCTTTTAATAGAAGTATTTTAAAAAACGTTTATGTAAAAACTTTTATTTTCTTTAATAACTACTGAATTTCTAGCCTTCTTAGAACTTCCCCACACAGAGGTTATGAAAATATTACTTTGTTTTATTTTATTCTAGTGCTTTATAGTTCCCATTTTAATATTTATAGGTTTAATTTGGAATTTTTCAAAAAATATGATAAGAGACTGTGTTATCATTTTATATTTTTTTAAGTAGGTGGAAATTTTTTTAACATCATTTATCCCATGCATAAATTACTGGACTTATCTGTAAACCTTGTCATATATTATATCCCCATATGTACATCTATCTGTTTCTGAACAGTTTATCCTGTTTCTTGCATTCATTTGGTATTTCTTTATGCATATTTAAATTTTTTTTCAGAAGCATTATGACAGATTTTAATATACAGCAAGATAAGTCCCTCATTCTTTACTCTACCTTTTTTTTTCTTAATCCCCAAAGTTTCTTGACATTTTCCCCATACAAATTGTAGAATTTTTGCATCCTGGTCCACACCTAACTTACCAGTATCATATTTATAAAAAGAATAGATGCAATACTATGAATCAAAAAATATAATAATCACCCAGGATTTAAGATTTGTCTTAAGAGCTGTAGAGTTTTAAATGGGAATGAATCTCCCTATGCTGTTTTGTTATATCCCATCACCCTGCCTCCAGCTAAGAGACAACCACTATTTATGATTCCATTTATTTAGTATATAGTATTTAATTGATACATAACTATTTGGTGGATATTTAAAATGATATCAAAATTCATTGATATCAGCCTTCTTGGACTTGTTATTTTCCATCAACATCATGTACATAAGATCCATCTTTGTAATTGCATACAGATACAGTTCACTCATTTCTACCACTTTATAACAGTTCACTGTGGGAATGTGCCTCTGTTTATGATTTCATTCTTTCTGAGATACTTTATGATTTCTTTATTATGATCGGTACTACTATGTACATTTTATACATGTCCTCCTGCACAAATGCAAGAATTTCTCTAAAGTACGCTTATTAGTGGATTTGCTGAATCATAGTGTAGGTGAATGTTCAACTTAAAAAAAATAATGCTACACATTTCCTAAGTGTTTGTAGCAAATATCCATGCATTTCTATTGTGTGTGACCGTCTACTTGTGTTTGCATAATGTTTGTTTTTTTTCTTCTGTAATATTTTGATATGAATATGTATTCAATTATTTCTACTTTATTCTACAAAATCTGTTGATCAGAAATTTTGTTTCAGCTCATTTTTCAAAAATCTGTAAATCACTACTGTCACTCTACCAGTATGATCTCAAACAAATTATTTTATAGCTGTAAACTGTTTTCTCTTTGGAGAAAGGGGAAAAGAATAGAAACTAATTCATTTAGCCACTGCTCAAATGAAATGAAAGGGCTAGTTTAGGAAAGCACAGTCTAGAACATCGAAAATGCTCTGTAAATGCCAGGTGTTTGTTAATGTTACATGCTGAATAAAATCTCTGGGCCTGTTTTATTCAATGATTTGAGGGAAGTAAAAAATTATTTGTATAAATTTAGATGATTATGTGGGCACTGGGAAAGGCAAAAAATTAACATGTGATTTTTTATATTAATCCAGATAAATGAACAACCCATTTTCCAAATTTAAAAGTTAATTACCCAGGGGCTCCTGGGTGGCTCAGATGGTTAAGTGTCTGCCTTCGGCTCAGGTCATGATCCCAGGGTTCTAGGATCGAGCCCCTCATCCGGCACCCTGCTGGACAGGAAGCCTGCCTCTCCCTCTGCCTGCCGCTCCCCCTGCTTGTGCGCTTTCGCTCTCTCCCTGTCTGTCTCTGACAAATAAATAAAATTTAAAAAAAAAAAAAAGTTAATTACCCAGATATTTTAGCTGTATGTAGTCAACCACAAGATATGGCTGTAATATTTATCTGAATGTTCTAGAATTATGTTGACAGATTTGATTGGTTAAGTGTCCCACTCCTTCCAAAAGGCTTTTTTTTTTTTTTTTTAATAAACTAACAACAACAACAACAAAAAGTACCTGTGGTAAGGGTAAAAGGGTAAAAGGTGGCAGATGACTATCTAATGCATGCTGAAAAACAAAAGACAAAATTTAAGCAACTTCCTCAATGCAGGCTAAAGACTGGGTGATGAAAAGCCATTAGACTGATTTTATAGATCTAGAAAATAAAGGTCAGTGGTGCTTCTCCAAATGGGCTTGACCACAAATATATCAGGATGTAATTGAAAACAAGCTGATGCATTTTCATCCCTCCCTAAGAATATCATATATGGAGATTTCCTCCATATCAGCTCTGCTTTTCTTTAGGCATGTACTAAAGGACTCTGATTACAAAGGGCCACCCAGCCCTTTCTCCAGCAAAAGCTTCTTAGTAAGAAATGTCACATGGTCAAGACAAAAACTGACAAAAGGGCAAATTCTCCCTCTCCTTTCTCCATTGAAGATGACTACAAGGTAGAATAATACATTCAAAGGCGTAATGTCTTGAAATTCATTTCCCAGACAAGAATCACAGGAAAGAAAAATGAAACAATGAGTGATGGAAGTGGACAATGTTTACTGGTAAATCATTTGCATAATGTTTGCATATGAATATATTACTTATGAGTATATACTTTTCTCATATTATTTTTCTTAATAAATTTGATTTGGTTTTTTAACAAGAAGGGGCAGTGTCTCTCTTTCTACTTCTGTCTGGTGCTGTTCCGGTTATAATAGACTTTGTCAATCTATTTTTCCTCTTATGACCACTTAGAGATGGAAAAATGATACATTTGTCCTGGGGATTGTGAAAACGGCTTAATGATGCAAAGCATATGGAAATGCTCTCAAATAATGTGTGATAGCTGGTTTAGGAAGTGAAAAGTGTTTTGAAGTTTGGTAGCTTACTTGGGAGAAACTGATGATTGGGAAAGTTGGAGGTTTAAGGAGAGAAAACTGAATAATTTACATTTATGACCTATAAACTTGACACATTCCTTGGATCTTAGGGAAGATCTGTGATTCCCCTTTTGAAAAGAGTAACCTTCCTTACACTTCATGTTCTGATGGTTGACCCACACTAGTAATCCCTTCACTATGAAATGAAACATGAAAATATTTCAGCACAGACTTTTGAACAAAGCAGAGATATCAAGAATGGGGTGCTCTCTGTGCCTTGTGGAGTAGAACTTATGTAAAAACTTGTAACTCCAGTGAAAGATATACTTGAAATTCCCAATATAAAATACAAATTGTAGGGGTACCTGGGTGGCTCAATCAGTTAAGCGTAGGACCCTTGATTTTGGCTAAGGTCATGATCTCATGGTCTTGAGATCAAGCCCTGCACGGGGACCCTGCTTAAGATTCTCTCTCCCTATCCCTCTGCCCCTTTCCCACCACCAACTCTCTCTGTCTCTCTAAGAAAAAAAATTACAAATTATACAAGCTGACACAAGCTGGATAAGAGGAAAGAAGGGTGTCATGTAGGTGCATAAAGCTTGTTAGTCTTTGAAAAATACAAGGAATTGAGGTTTCCTCAGTCAAACTTGGAGCTGGGAAGAATGCCATCCCCTATCTTGCCGTGACTCTCCCTCTCCTCCCCAGTGGCCTTGTCCTGCTAACTCCTACTCCTTCCTTTTTAGACATGGTCCTTACTCCAGCAGTTAGCAAAACCACTGCCTCTTTTATCAGGGACTCTTGTGCATGTCATACTTGAAAGCTCTTCTGAGTTTTGGAGTAGGGGGAATTTGAAGTCAAGAGTAGAATAAACAGGGAAGCTGTCTCAGGTTTTTTTCTGCATACTAAATGTTAGTTTTAATTCATTTATTAAAAAAAAATAAGCAAAAAACTCCCCAAACACAAAGCAGAAATCTTTCGCTGAGAGGTAAACTCTGTCAAAAGTCTTTCTTAAGTCTACAGAGAAGGTGCTGACCCACTGTTAACTAACCTAGTGCCTTATACTGAAGTATTCAAATCCATATTCGTTATGCTAAGGAGGATGGGAAAGAAAAACTCCTCATTTTTACTCAACTGAGTAAAAATTGGGCCTTCACCTTATATGACTGACTTGAATCTTTATTCTACTTATTTGTGAACTCAAATTTCTTTGGTGGAAGAACAAAATTAAAACAGGAATATTTCTTTACAGATGTTTGGTCAGTTTGTGTGGCTAAGCTAAGTCTATGCAATTTTCACTGTTTTCCAAGGACATTTATCTATATTTGGAGTTCACTAGTATTTTATAGTTTTGTATGCAATGGAATTCAAGAAAATAAATAAAAACATAAATATTAATCATGAGTATCATTTTAAAATTATGTTAAAAATAAGAGATTAAGACCATATTTTCTAAAGTATGAGCTCTGGGAAGAGAATGAATTCCCGCGTCTGAACTTTTGTATCTTGTTTTAAAAAAAATCTCATTAGCCATAACAAGGAGAAAATCAACAAGTTTTCATGTTTAACAAAGACATAGATCAAACACATGAATTATATTGCCAAAAATGAATTTTATAAGAATATGTGTTATGCATAGTTTTTTTTTTATTTATATAAAATCATTTATGAGGTAATATAGCAATGTACTTTAAACCACCTGAGCCAAATATTTTAATAGGGCTGTATACCAGACTTGAACTTAAAAATTCCCAAAGCTAGAGAAGAGGCCAACTATTATGATTGATTCACTTTTTTTTTCATGTATTGCCATTTCTATTTTTAGAGTATTCCATACATATTTCAATATACTTACATCTTAACATAGAATGGCAGTACATAGGCTTCATATATCAAACCATAGATCATGTTTGGGGAAAGGTAATGATCAATTAGCTTAACTGATCAATAACAATTGTTGAGAATCAAGTAAGTTTTAAGGCAATATTATAAGGTTCTATATTAGACATGTTGAATGTCCATACATGTATAATAAAACATTTAATTAGGGAATTATTTTACTATTCTTCTCAGAATGAAGGTAATCAGATATGCACATACTATTCTTGAGCTCCTCCATTTTAATAACAAGAGTTAAGATTCTGAGGCAGGCACACAAATAGTATATGGCAGGGACTGGATTAAATCCAAGTCTCTGTCACCTAGTATGGGTGTAATTAGTGGTATTTCTTACTTATTAAAGACTCAGTAGAAACTATCTTTTCATTTCAAACAATGGGTATACAATGGGTATAAATGTGGCTGAATTTAGCCCCATTAGTGACTGATATTGTTAGAAGCTGTAAGAAACAAGCTAGAAAGTGAGTCACTTTGTGTTATAAACACTGTGAAAGTTCATTTTAATGCAAGTTATCCTCTTTCTTATTTCTCAACCTCACTTTCCTCATCTGTAAATTTGAGATTTTAAAAAGTTGATTTTTAGTCTTTTTCACTATTAAAATTTTATAGTTGAAAAATAAAAATACCAAATTTTTCGTGTTTGCATACTCACTTGATGTTTGCATTGCTGTTTCCCATATTTGATGCATTATATGAGGTTTGGGTTTCTGTACCAGGAGGTTGTTTTCTTCTGTCTGACTTGATTGTAAAATATGGTTATTACTTAGCAGTATGCCACCATCATTCTCTGTACGTGCACTCTTTTATTTTTCATTTTGTAGGTAGTAGAGATGAACTTTATATAATAAAAATATGAGAATGTTTTTCTATTACTAACACTAATTTTCATTACAACTCCTCATTTTGCCAAAGCCAAAATTCAACTTCAATAAACTTAGAAGTCCTCCATATCTCTTCAATAGTGGTGGAAATGGAAAATACCTTAATGCCAAACTACTGGGGTGGAATATCTCTGGCTTGGGTCTATAATCTATGACTGCTGGCCCTGATCAAAGTCTTCGTTCCAGTTGGGGCTTTACATGTAGGTCCTGATGATATCAGCCTTTATATTATTTTAGATTTAACTCTCAGTTTTCACCTACATCTTATCCTCTGAGGAAAACAAGTTCCTGTGTGATGTCACATCAGCGGGTCCTTGATCCTGCATCAGAAAGGCCCACATGATATTCTCCAAGGCATAGACATTACTTCACTGCTCTCGTGCCAGTGTCGGGGGTATGGGCAAAACTACATGAGGCTGTTCAGGCACATCTGTCTGTACGTACCACACAACGTTGCTGCTCTGGGGTCTTGGTAATTTTCTTAGAACACTGGAGTGCAAATCATCTCTATTCCCATTTGGGTTTTTATGTCTTATATCCCTACCTCATCATGAATGAGATCCAAGTCCACGTTCCCTCACAGAATTAATTTTTTTTCCTTTCTTTCTTTCTTTCTTTCTTTCTTTCTTTCTTTCTTTCTTTCTT
>NW_023270451.1:30389372-30395551 GCF_011800145.1 Mirounga leonina | reverse complement strand
CTTTCTTTCTTTCTTTCTTTCTTTCTTTCTTTCTTTCTTTCTTTCTTTCTTTCTTTCTTTCTTTCTTTCTTTCTTCCTTCCTTCCTTCCTTCCTTCTTCTTTTCCTTTTCCTTTTTCTTTTCTTTCCTCCCTCCCTCCCTTCCTCACTGTCTCCCTTTCTCCCTCCCTCCCTCCCTTCCTTCCTTCCACTCATCTGTCCTTTTTCTTCCTTCTCTGTATGATCTCATCTTTTCCATCCATTTTTGACTAGTTTTTATCTAGGTTTGTATCTGAGTCACCACACACTGTTTTGAATACCTTCTGAAGGTTTAGGCTATTAACATTCAGAAGTGCTTTGGCACAATGCATGTCTCCTCATCTAGCTTCTTCTCTTTTTTTTAAGATTTTATTTATTTGAGAGCGAGAATGAGAGACAGCATGAGAGGGAGGAGGGTTAGAGGGAGAAGCAGGCTCCCCACCGAGCAGGGAGCCCGATGTAGGACTTGATCCAGGGACTCCAGGATTATGACCTGAGCCAAAGGCAGTCGCTTAACCAACTGAGCCACCCAGGCGCCCTCCTCATCTAGCTTCTTAAATGGCAAAAGCATTAAGGAACAATAAGTGGCAAAAAAAAAAAAAAGTTAATATTTTGAAATCCTATGCTACCTCGTCCACCTTTATTACCTATTTCACACTGAGGAAAAAGAGTTGGGCAAGTTGGACATCCCCATTCTATTGACCATTTGAGGTTTCATACCAAAAGGAATGGCTGTTACTGGTTTTCTTGATTTGTAATCTATTATACATTATTCAGCACACCTTCTGAATGATACTTATCATCCAGGTGTCATAAATGCTATGATTCAGCATGATCCTGTCAAAACAGTATGTAAGATTTTCTTTGGGGGAAGGTTTATTAAGGAAGCATACTTCCTAGGATAATCACCTTAAAATAAACATATTCGTAGAAAAATCATCCATTTCATTTAATTAGTGTTAATTTACTGACAGTGGACTTTTCTAAATAATTATTGATGGATAATTTAATATTCTACAATTAGTCATTCTGTGCTTAACTACATTCCACAAATCTAAAAATAAGTCCAAGTACGGTGGCCTATCTTTTTGGTTTACTTGGGAAAGTCCTAGTTTTTGTTTGGTATCCTGTGAAACTATTTATTGTGACTCCTTTTATACAGAAAAGAAAGTTTGTTTTGACAACAAATTATTTAGTGTCCTAGTTATAAGAGATTGTATCTGCCTTACTTCTTCCTGTACAGATCATGACTAGATTAAGGAGTTTAAAAGTTTCTCTTGGACAGAATATACTATTTGTTACTGATAATGTTTCTGGGGTATTTAACATTTTCCATTCCTCCTGAATTCTAGGAAAGTTTTTTCACCGTTCAAAAGTAAGTCCAATTATCACAGAAAATGAAGGTATTTTGATGAATAAGAAATTTTGATATCAATTATTGTGTCAGGATTTACTAAGCTTAAATATTCTCAAAATCACTTTATTACCTGCACATTCCTTAGAGGTGCACAACATGGAAACCAAAGGCTTAGCCCATCTGTCCAAACAATAGCTCTTAGTAATTTTAAGATACAAACACAACAATTTTTCATCTGACCTTTCAAAATTCAGCACCAACTTCATCTAAATTAAATTCTGTACAATTTCAATCAAGTTTCCTACATGAAGAATAAGATTTTAGTTTCAACCATCATTCTCCATTGTTGCTGCCTGTGTCACATAATAAATGATTGTTCAAGAATTTGACAATATGCCATGTTTGCTGAACTGATCTTGACTTGGAACTAGGAAATATACGTAAGCCCACTTGTGGAACCTCAATATGGATCTGCATCTTTGTACATTCATTTAGAATCGTTATGAAATTATTTCCCTGAGAATAATGAGGGTCAGGAATTATCTTCTGATAGAGCAAATACCCTAGTCCCTTCTCTATACTGTTTAAATAAGACTTATTCAGCTTTATGAAATCATTTACATGCATATCCATAGCAGCCAGGAAGCAAGTATCTTTGCATATGGCCCTAATCATATTCCAGAATGAGCCTTAAGAAGTAAATGAACATATTGGACAACTATTATTCAAAGAAAAAAATAAACAATACTTTTATTAAAGCTACAAACATCACTTTTAGGAAAAAAATTCTAATGTACAGATTAAATATACTGAACTGAACAAACTTATTCAACAAGTTCTCATATTTAGTTACATAAGACTCAAATTTGTGTCTAATTATTATTATTTAATTATATCCCAAATTGAATTTCATAGCAATCATGTTAATATCCATTTTCAGTCATTCTTTTAAGCTCTTAAAATTACTAAGATAAAGATTGTTTTTATAACATATAAAACTGAATTCAGGAATTTTAGCAGAGAACTGATCACAACAATTCAACAGAACTAAAGTGACTTTTTGAGAAAAAAATTAGGTCACACAAGATTCTTCTTTTTGTAAAAGTGGTAGCCTGATAGTTTAAAAAAGAATACAAATCAAACTACTCAGTTGAAAAAATATATTTCTGTCTAAAATTTTCAAGTACAGAGTATACAAATTGTCTTTCAATAAATAAAAGAAAATATTTCTTATTTGGGTAATTATTATTTACTTCAAACCTGGTTGATACAGTTAGAGTCAAGAGGAACATCTAAAGCAGTTCTTCCTAGAAAATGGGATTTCTACAATGATGACAATCAAAAAATAATTGGGGTACCCAACATAAGATCGTCAAGTGTTCTTTCAACTTTTCTAAGAAAGCACATTTAGAAGCAAATAAAACAAACCCAAATCAAAAGTAAGATATACTGCCACTATTATTGAACAACAAAAAAGATATTTCAATGTGAATAACTTAAGTAATAGTCTCAAAGTAAAATGTCACCTTAAACAAACCACCTCTATGAAAAAGTACTAAACTATCATTATTTTTCTCATATGATATAGATGATTAAAAATATTGTCACAAGGGGCATCTGGGTCACTCAGTCAGTTAAGTGTCTGCCTTCAGCTCTGGGTCTTGGGATCTAGCATCAGTTTCCCTGCTCAGCGGGGAGTCTGCTTCTCCCTCTCCCTGTGCCCCTCCCCCCTTCTCATGCTCTCTCTCCATCTCTCTCTCACTCTCAAATAAATAAATGAAATCTCTAAATAAATAAATAAAAATGTTGTCACAAAAACAATCTTTCACAAATTTTGGAGAACCATTAGGCCAAGAGATACAAGAGTCACTGCTCAAAATTCTCAGACTTTCTTTTCTAATAAACCTCATTACCAGAAAGTTATGCATATGAACGTACTACCCTGGCTAGCTATAGAATTATCTTATCTTTAATTATCTGTTTTTGTCTTTTATTAATTAATAGAGAATCTTGCATATTGTTATAACATTACTATCAAGTGCATTTTCTACTATGACATTTAACATTTTTAAAATTCTGCAATAACATATTACTCTCAGGGTTAGGCAATAATGAAATGGTGTATATTTTTTCTAAGATGGCAAATATCAAGTTTGCCTTCATTTTTACAAAGCTTAAAATTACTTTGTACTGCAAGTTGATAATTTTCCTTGCTCTGAGTTTGGGGACACTGTTCTGTTTTCTTCTTCCTCAAGTTGCTTTCTACTAATAGTTGTTTTCTTTTCCTAATGATTAGACATATATTTAATAATAAGGTAGATTGAAATACATTTTGAAAGGATAAGGAAGGTTGGCAAATAAATAGCTTTCTTTTGATTAGAAATTAAGTGTCCTATATCCTGAGAATTTTGTCCTTTGAGTGAGACTTTTGCAGCTAGACTGTGTGGAAACTTGATTTCAGATGTAACTTCAGCCCTTAGGTTAGGATTAACTATTGGCTTGTTTGTTGTGGATAAATCTCACACCAGTAAGTGTGTTATGCCATTAAGTGTAAATTTTATTCACTCTTCTAATGCTAAAAGATGTTACAATGAATTCTTGTTACTCGCTTAAAAAATGAGAAAACAAACTAGAAAGTATGGTACTAAGCCTTTAATCCATAAATTTTATGCCAAACTCTCTTCTTTCTTTAGAGGATTTACCCTGGGATTAGGGAAAAGTCATAATTTCTTCTTGATTCATAAGACTCAAGCAGAATTGCACAAATATTTTATCTCAGCCTCATGTGCTTCTAATCTACCTGCATAATATATGACATAAACCTCTCCATCTTTGCTTTTGTTTTGTTTGGGTTATTATTATTGTTGTGCCTGTCTTCTGAGTCATGAGATTTTTTTTTTTTTTTTTTAACAACATAAGATGTTGGTAAGAAGAATGGCAGGTGAATAGTCAATGATCGTCTTTCCCTTTCAAGTGTTGTTTCCATTCTTTTAACAACACCATCTCTGTCTTGCTCTCAAGATGTAGCAATGGAGTTGAACCTGAAGCACATTTTCTCTGGAAATCCTCCTTCATTCTGATTTGAATCAGACCCTTTTGTAAACTCAAACATCAATTCAGCTTTAAGCTTTCTATCACATGTAGAAGTCTAACAGTTGCTGAGCTCTACAGAAAGAATTTAAGCTCTCATGCATATCTTAGCTTTCTCATCCAGGAGCAGAAGATACTGTAGTGCAGTCAAGTATGGGTGGGTGAGAGTGAGGGGCTTCATATCCAGCAACTCACGTCTCTGCTCCCTTGGAGCCCAAAGTGTACCAGGAAAGAAAATATTCTATTAAATTTTTTCTTCCATTTTTATCTTTTGCAATTCTTGAATTTATCTGATTTAAAGGCATTTTCCTGCTACTATTCCTGAGAGGCATTGCTAAAACATAGTTCATTTTATTATGGAAACAGAGTAAGCTAATTATCTCCTGAGAACTTGCTATAATTTTAAGGGTTATGCACAAGATGTTAACTAATCACACAGCTCCCAGATATTTGTAACATGCAGTGTGACTCTGAGGTAATATTTAAATGAGTGCTAGGCATGATTCGTGATGTGTTGTTTCTGGTGCTGCATGGAAGAAAAAATGGTACATTATACAAGGTTAAATTTACCACATTTAGATCTAATAGAAGTGTACTACATTTCATCACTGTCTAACAATCTACAGAATTTTCCAAGAAATGCTATCATTAGTTTGAAAATATTTATGAAATGAAAGAGGCAATATTAATTGCCAACTGCAAATATGATGCAAATTAATGCAAACTAGTATGAGTTAAGATACATGTGTTAAAATAAAAATCTTTTTAAGATCATATCTTACAATGATTCCAGTAATATGAATGGGGTAACTTGTGGTCTTCTTCATTTTTCACTCATGTTGAAGTCAGTGTCATTGCTGCTGGTAATATGAAATTCATTAGAATTGTTCAGTGTTGAATTAACATGAAGAATCTGCAGAACTGACACATTTGATTTGCAAATCTATTAACTGGGTATCTTTATGTCAAGACTAATTTTTTTTATTTTTTAATTTACAAGTTTCTCTAAAAAGACGTCTACAATCCAGGGTTTATTTAATTACTGTCTATTCATTCTGTCGATGCTTTGCACTTCCACATCCCAACCAACTACTGAATTTACACTCCTTAAGAGTCTAGTACCCATAAATTCCCAAACACAACAGCAGATGAAGCTAGAGCCATTATCCTCCCAAGTCCCTCTGAATCCTGACATGGGTTACTTTCCTATTTCTGCTGAAAACTCCTCTCAAAATAATGTTATATTATTTCATTTCTTCACTTACATCTCAGACTATTTTTCTTTTTTTTCACATACTCTATGTTTCTTTCTAGCTTATAAGAGATGTTCTCAAATGTTCTGTTTTTACAATTTTCTTTCACTTCACCAAATTTCCCTTTGCTTTTTCTCTTCTTCAATTTCTCCTAATATTTTGTAACTCTAGCAACATGTTTTACATACTGGATTGTAATGTGTTTATTTGTGCACAATTATTTTCTCTGTGAGATCTTACACACACAACATATCAGTGGATTTATTATTGAAAGGAACAGTTCATATGTGTATAGGAACTTTCAATTTTTCAAAATGATTTTATATTCCATTTCTCAGTAGAAATCAAGTACCCTTTCCACTCCTTTCCTTTTACTCTTCTTCCTTCCTTCCTTCTTTCCTCTTTCTCTTTCTTTCTTTCTTTATCTTCCTTTCTTCTTTCTTTCTTTCTTTCTTTCTTTCTT
>NW_023270451.1:30339238-30389362 GCF_011800145.1 Mirounga leonina | reverse complement strand
TTTCCTTTCCTTTCCTTTCCTTTCCTTTCCTTTCCTTTCCTTTCCTTCAAAGCACTAACTGGCATGTAACATCTGTTCCAGAACTACTCATGGGTAGAAATAAGGAAGATAAAGGTCTTTTTGCTTTGAACAAATTTGGTGCTGAAACCTGGTGGGGTTTAAGTTTCTTAAGCCTAGGTTATAACCTGTGTTCTCAAAGAAATAAAGGCTTTTCTTACATGTCAAATGCATTATTCAAGAATCACAGACTCCAAAGAAAATGAAACTCTTCATTTAAACAGTTGTTTTCTCTTTTTCCTAAAACATATTATGACTTATTTTTAGTTCTTCACAATACAATTACTCATAATTTAAAAATGAATTAAAATTAATTTTTATTAGTTAATAAAATAAGTGATAAATTGTTAACCATTTGAGAGCAAATTTCTTCCTTAATTCAATAACAATTTTTTTCCTACCTATTTTTACATAGAGCATTTCTGTAAAATACATATTCTAGGGTCTATTAGGTAACATAATACAGAAGTTTAAAAAATATTATTTACAAGTGCAGGATTTAATTATGGCTCAAGAGAATACACTGATAATTTGTAATACTGAGGTAAAATATATGCTCATATTTCTTTTTTAAAGCCTTAATTAGAACTACCCAAAATGCATGTATTAAGAAAAAGATTCAGAATATATGTTAATCTAAGGTAACTCTCTGTATTTCATGTTCCTTTAGGGTTCTCTGTTTTTAGCTAATTATATCTGCAGAAATTTATTGTCTGGATTCTAAGGTTTTTAATATTTTAGTATGTGTTCCTTAATTAAGATTTTCCTGTCATGTTCACTTTTTTTAATGAGAAAAATGCATAAACCCCTTTCTTGTTGTTAATGTCTGTGATGTGGAAAATATGTAAAGTCTTGCTAGGCACGGCCAGCATTAGGAATCCCATTTCTTATCACAAGCAAGGATTCTTCTGAGAACATCAGTTATGTACATGATACAACATAACACAAAACAGAAAAGCCCTCAACTAAATGTGACCAGAACTCCTTTTTCTTCCCACCGCACCCAAATAAAACTTTCCCATGTTCGAGGCTTTAAAATTTAGGGAAACTATTTCACAAAGGTGATTTACATGTTGTTGAAAGCTTCATGTACTACCTCATCTTTTCTGTGCTAATTCTGTCCACATTTACTCACTCCTTCTATACTTATTTCTCTTTCTGATTCCCACCCAGCCAAACCACAAAAATTGGCTCTCTTTTATAATTTCTTTATGTTTTCAGAGAATTGGCTGACAACCAATTCCCGATCAACTCTCTATTGGTCTTGGCAATTTCCTGAAATAATGCCCAAACATTTTCCCACCTAAACCTGCACAGGTACAGCAGAAGGCTTAGTTGAAAAGAAAAGAAAAACAATCAACATGCTATGACCCCCTCAACTTTTACAAGCAGATAATAAGAATCAAGGGTCAAACCATATGGGAAATGTCCTTCAATTTGACCATGAAAATGGACCAGATCTTTCAAAAACTGGTCCAACTGTTTAAAAAGCATAAGGTGACCAGATGTGCATCTCTTTACCTCCATTTCCTAGCTATTTTCATTTCCTGGGGGGGGAAAGTTTCATGTTAATGTCTTGGCTTCCACAAAAGTAGCAGCAATGCTTCTGGAGAGAAACCTTATTTCCTCCCAGGAGAAAACTAAGTAAGATGAATTTTGATTGAGAGAAAAAACCTGACCTGAGAACCAGGATTAAAATATAACTGTAGTCATATACATCAATGTTTGGACATTTAAAAAATAAATATTATCAACCTGGAATACATGTATCCCTGGGGATATACAATATGGCACTGAAGCATATAGAGATCCAAAATGCAAATATGGGATGTGTCATTAAAGCATCAGAAAATTAAATTCATTGGTAAGCTAATCATTAATTGATTTGAAATACCATTTCAAATTAAAATTAGCACAGATATGATGCCTGTATGGATTAGTGAATTACCACCACTAAAGGTCAAATTCTTATCCCTGTGATTGAGCACTTGGCAAATAAATCCACACACTGTTTTTCATTTACGCATAATGTGTAAGTGATAAAACCAAAGTTCACTCCATGACTGAGACAGCCCTGTGCCAATTCATAATAAAATAACTCTTTGGGTTCTGTGCAATTTTTCTGTTTTTCATTTCTCTTCAAAAAATGTGGTGAGCAATCTCAAACTATAGGCATCTCTAAGAAAGGAGAAATTGGACATGACCAGGCCTCTGTGACCTCCACTGATACCATTAGGAAGACATATCTTGACATCTCTGTCTATCCCTTTGGAGTGACAAGACCCTGGTGTTTAGATGACTATGATTAGGATGAAGCAAGAGACTTCTTGTCACTATAATTCTAAAGACTTAGCCTGACTCTTCTTCCTCAGTGGGCTCTAAGCAGGGAGACCATTCATACTGTGGCAGATTGGAGAGTTAAAATGGTGTTATTAGTAACTGTGTTGGGACAACAAGAATGTCCTAAGAAAATTGAGCCCTATTTTTATCACTGCTCAAAGGGAAGTTTGAGGAGGAGGGATTAAAATCTGAGTTAATTGGACACATTGATTCTAAGAGCATTTTTTGAGATGATCTTTCCCACAGTGTCATTCCCCAAAGTATGTCACAGAAAATGCCAAAATTACATCAGGTTTAACATAGAGCACACAGTCTCAAACACATTCAGAGATGATCTCTGTGACACATTAGTTTCCTTCCCCAAGACTTTAGGATTGCTCTCTTGACCATAAGAGTTTCTCCATGAAAAATTCAGAACAAGGTTAAAAATTTCTAGGAGACAAGGGGTGACTCTTCTATACTGCTCTGCAGTCCCCAGATTAAAAGTCTCACGAATATTTTTGCATAATTGTAAAGGGGAAGGGACAACTAGTCATTTGAACTAACTTCCCTGTTATTTGGTTAAAACACAATAAATAAATTAGATAATGGAGGTTCCCTTCAGGTACCATAAGACAACAAGAACATTTTTTTAAAAATCACTTTTTATATATTGGTGTTAAACATATGACAATGATAAGTTACAAAAACAAAGACTAGATTTTTTTTTCTTGAAGCAGAATTAACACATAAAAGTCACAATTTTCTCTCTCCTATACACACACACAAACACACACACTATATATATGTATATATACATATATAAATACGTATTTTCAATATTTTATTTTTATATAATTATAAACTTACAGGGAAATTTCCACATTATCTATGTATGTGTATATGTGTCTGTGTATATGCATATATGTAGATATTAAAATATCTGAAGCTAATATGTGCATTTGGCTCAGCACAGCTACATTAACATGATAATGTATTTTTGTACAACAGTAGCGTATATAGCATGTTGACAATTTATTTTTCTAAATTTGTTGTCTTTTTTTTTTTAAGATTTTATTTATTTATTTGACAGAGAGAGAGATAGCGAGAGCAGGAACACAAGCAGGGGGAGTGGGAGAGGGAGAAGCAGGCTTCTTGCCGAGCAGGGAACCCAATGCGGGACTCGATCCCAGGACCCTGGGATCATGACCTGAGCCGAAGGCAGATGCTTAATGACTGAGCCACCCAGGCGCCCCTAAATTTGTTGTTTTGTACATATATTTATTTCAAAATTCTCATTTCTTTCTCACCACTGTATGTTGTCCTTTGCTATAATCTTTAAATTTAAGAATCTTTTAACTAATGTGTTCTTTCTTCATGTAACTCTAAAGGCATCAAATCGAGTGTAAGAGATATTCTTTGCAAATGATTATAAATATTTTTTAATTAAACTTTGAAAATGAGTATCAGTAACAAGTACCAATATTTTAAGAGTATACCTTGAAGGTCTCAAGATAATTTCAAAAGAGGGCTTTTATAAAATAGGTACCTTGTGACTTATGTGTTCTAATTTTAGTTTTGTCATCTGCGACATTCAGTTAAAAATTTTGACCTCGTTGGATTTGGATGAGGGATGGTTAAGAGATATAGGTGTTATTTTTATGTCTAACTTACTAGTCATCTTGCAGCTGTCAGTGGCCCTGAAGAAATGGAATTTGGTACACATGCAAGTTGGCTATTGGAAGAAGTAAGAATTTGGGGTTCTGGGCATTAAAGCAGAGGTCCTGGGGTGCCTGGGTAGCTCAGTAGTTAAGCGTCTGCCTTCGGCTCAGGTCATGATCCCAGGGTCCTGGAATCAAGCCCAGTGTGGGCAGGGTCCCTGTTCAGCAGGGAGTCTGCTTCTCCTTCTCTCTCTGTCCCTCCACCCCGCTCGTGCTCTCTCTCACTTTCTCTCTCTCTCAAATAAATAAATAAAATCTTAAAAAAAAAAAATAAAGCAGAGGTCCTTTCTACATGTTATTTCCTTGGCTTGATATCCTACTCCCCTTCCTTCATAGACTAACTCGGGCTTATGCTTCAGGTTTGGTTTGGGTAGAACCTCATCTGGGAAGCATACTCTCATGATGTGAAGGTATTAAGTTAGCTTTATGTCTGTAGTATTACATATATATCTTTATCACAGCATGGCTGATGTGTATCTTTCCATAGTATTAACTATAAAATGATGTGTTTACCAGGCTTCTCAATTAAAATTTGAAATCCATTTTCACAATGCATGACTCTCAATTCTATTGCTGAAGTGATGTGCTCTAGTTCCAACCCCATTCCATCAATCTAAATATTCACCAAGCTCCTATTATGAAAGGCACTATGCTGGGCTCACTGTAAGTGCCAAATCCAAAGCACACGCTAAGTATTTGCTTTGGGTTTAAAAGTAAAATGTAACTATTCGGAAAAATAAAGATAAAATTACCATACCACTTAAACTAGTAGTAAGCACCAGCCCCACGGTTGTGACATTTCTTCTGATGGACTCTGGGAATTTTCTGGCAATCAGAACATGAATATGCTCTAAACACGCTGCAGGTATTTGGGCTTTTGTTTGGTTTGGTTTTGTAACTGTACACATTCTCATTTTTTTCTCTCTCTCTCCTTCCCTCCCTCTTTCTCTTCCCTTCTCTCATTCTCTCTCTATATAAAAATAGTTGTTTTCTTTTTCCCTTACAGTAGAACTATGCCTTCCAGAGAGTCCTAAACATGAGAGAATTAAATGTAGGATAAATATAGGTTGTGAAGTAAAACTATACTCCAAAAATGCCATCATGTGAAATTTCTACCAAAAGCAAGCACAAAACAACAACAACAACAAACCCTCTAGATATCCCAGTAAAATGGCTAAAAAGTTGAAATATATTTTGTAAATTTAATAAAGGCATTTAAATAATATCTGTAGATTAAGATTTGTGAGGTGACACCGTAGCTTTTATTACTTGTCAAACTTTCTACACTGATTCTGATTGCAGGGAATAGTAATGTGGCCATAATAAAAAATTTGGAAAATTTTCCAAATATAATTTCTCAGGTCCCAAAACCATTTATTAATAATATAATATGCTTGGGTGGCACAGTCAGTTAAGCATCTGACTCTTTGTTTCAGCTCAGGTCGTGATCTCAAGGTCATAAGATCAAGCCCTGCATCGGGCTCTGTGCTGAGGGTAGAGCCTGTTTAGTATTCTCTCTCTCCCTCTCCCTCTGCTCCTTCCCCTCCCCACTTTCATTTTCTCTAAAAAGAAAAAAAAAAATCCTAAAATATCAGGAACTCACAGGACTTGATAGGATCTGAGAGCTCCTAAGACAAAAGATGAGGGTTGATACCAGTTCCGAAAATGTGTCACCCAAAACTCTCCTTTCCTTTGCCATTTGGGTGAAAGTGTCTGAGATACACCAAAATGGAATATCATGGAAGGCCCTTGGAAAACAATTTCAATATGGGCATTTATATCATCTTTGTGAAAACTTCCATCTCTGAGGAGGTATTAGTCTGGAATAATCTTAGAATTCCATGGCATAGTAAATAAACTGTCCTGAGATTTCTGTTGAACAAAGGTCTCAACTTTCATTTATATTGCCCCTGAAGCTAGGGGTCACACAGCGAAGGAGACATGGACAGTCATAACAAATATTGTACATCCAACATTGTACCTTGTTCTTTTACTTAACATGATGAGATCTATACAGACAGGTTACATGAACAGACACAAACCAAGCAAGCTTCTTGCTCAGCTTTCACTGGAGAGGAGAAAGGAGGAATGAATACAAGTCTTTGTGTCCCAGTGCATCCTAATTACTGCCTTATTTTGCCACCTCAATGTTTACTTTTTGGGAAAATCCCTCTCTTGGCTTTATCAGGGGACAGAGATCTAATCTTCCAGACAGAGCAATGTCATATGACAGAAGTTTGGCCCCAAGTCTTTTTGCTACCTCATCATTCTTGATTGTGGAAATACCAGAGGACTAGAGCCTAAGTCTTGAAGTTAGAATTTATATGACATGGCAGACCTGCAGGTTGCTCTATCACCTCAGTATTCTACCAGAATAAACTGCCTTAAACACTAGGCTAAAGCTGGTTATTTTGCAGTTCTACAGGAGACCAGATTACTGGGGTTCAGTCAAATTTATTGTTACCTTGATGATACTGTTCTCAAGGGATAACTTCTGTGTCTCCTATGCCTCTGTGTTAGAAAATGAAGCCATTGCATAAGGATTGTGAGGCTATTTCCTAACAATGAATCAGGATCCCTAGAAAGTACTAGGAAGTGGTCAGGTGAACCCATACCTCCAGGGTATGCTCATGTTTATTTATCTGAGGCAGACAAGGGAAGGTCTTTTGTCCTTGTAGGAAAAGTAGCCTAGGAGGGATATTATGTCTGGTGGCTATTCTCCCCACTGGTGAGCACAAGATTGTATGGAGTTGATCACAGTTGGCAGCACAACTCTAGGGCAGGGATCAAGAAAGTGCTAACCAACATCTACAGCATTATTCTCAAATCTCTTCCAATGACAAGAACTAGAGGTTGAGAGAGTCTAGGGAAAGAAGAAGAGAAGTCCTGTGTGGCTTATTCAACCACAGGTCCTAGAGTCTACCAGATACTTGGTAGGGTTACTCAGTAGAGTACATCTGGAGGCCCAACAGCACCATGAGCAGGGTGGTTTTACAGGACAAACGGGTTGGTTAACAATTTTCTCTATGTAACATTCATTACTGAATGGGAGCCCTGGCAGCCTGAAAGTTTACCCAAATTGCCCAACATCTGTGAAAAATCCACTAAAGAATTCACAGAATCCCAGGTGATAATCCTGCTGAAGGGATCTAATGTCAATACAGTAAGGTACACCAACCCCACCTCAAGTAGTTTTAGACCTTCCTACAGAGGAAGAGGCCCCCCACTTTTTTTTCTTGGCAAAGACTCTAGCATTGTTCCATCCCTTGCTACACTCTCCACCATGCCCCCCACCCACCCCAGGGCTTGGCAGTTAGAGTGTATTCATTGCTACCCTTCCCAAATTTAGAATGGACAAAGCTATTCCAACTGTCAGCTCCTTTAAATACAGAAGTGTACTGTCACTGTTGTTGGATAAAGTAGCTTTAGTGGTTGGATTGGCCAATAATAGCCAGTCAGAGTCAGCAATGACTCCAGGCTTGTATTCCCACATTTAACAGAATGCATTCTGCACTTCCAGACTTCCAAAGAGTGTTGGGTTAGAGGAAAGAAAAAAGAGGCACAAATTGGAAAAGGCTGTGTCCCAGCACTGCAACTGTACCATACACAACTATTAAGAAATGTTTGTGAGCAAATGGAACTTTCATGATACTATTGTATTTGGGCTTGCATGGCATTAGGCAAGAAGTTCAGCCAGCTTTTTTTACTGCTTTCAGAGTTTTTTCTCTGTCTTTTCTTTCAACAGTTTGACTATGATATATTTAGGTAGGGGTGTTTTTATGTTTGTCCTACTTAAAATTTATTAAGCTTCTTGAATGTACAGATCATGTTTTTCATACAATTTGGCAAATGTTCACCCATATAAACCTTCATATATTTTTTATGCCCTTTTTTTCTTTCTTTTCTTTCTGGGACTCTCATTTTTAATATATTAGTATGCTAACAGGGCCTCACAGGCCTCTGTGGGTCTGTTCATTTATTTATTCTTTTTCTTTCCTTTTTTTCCCTTCAGATTATATAACCTCTATTGGAATATCTTCAAAATTGATGACTCCTTTTGCTATTTTAAATATATTTAAGCCCTTCTAGTGAATTTTGTTTCATTTATACTTTTGAATGCCAGATTTGCCATTTAACTCTATTTTATAATTTTTATTTCTTTAGTGATATTTCCTAATTGATGATTTATTATTGTCATCCTTTAACTTGAGTCTTTAAAAATTACTTCCTTTATTTCTTAAACTATTTATAAAAACGATGTTGAAGTCCTTATCTGCCAAGTCCAACATCTGGGCCCACTCAGAGATAGTTTCTATGTTTGTTTTTTTCCTTAGTATGAGTAACAGGCCTTATAATATTTTGTTGAAAATTGGACATTTTATATAATATATTACAACAATGGTGAATTCTGAAACTCACAGGGGTTTCTGTTGCTGTTTTTTGTTTGTTTTATAGCAAATTGAACCAATTCTGTGGAGTCAGTATCTCTTGTAGAGTGCAGCATCTAAAATCATGGTAAGCAGAATCTAAAGTCTCTGATATATTTTGTTATTTTTACTTTTATTTTGAAGCCTAGACTCAAAGGGGTTTTCTCCTCTGTTTTCATAACTTAATGATACAATTGGCCAGACATTCAGACATTCACTCTTTCCTCATGGGTTTCTATGTGAGTTGAGGAACACGGTGATAATTAAGCAATTTACAAATCTTCTCCAACTTTCACTTTCCATTGGGCCCTTCCATTTCACATAAAGAGGGCTTCACATTTAGCCAGGGATCTATGGATAGCTAGAGTCTTCTCCCTTCTCTACGGGGTGTCCCATAGAGCCTTTTAGACCACTAGAGATATTTTGGAAGTTATCAAGTCCCACTTTGTTGGTCTCATTTCCCTGATAATCTTGTTGAATTTCTAGCTAATCTATCAGTTTAGTGTTTGCTCTACTCAGATTTTCAATGTCAACTAGCTATGATACTGGACTTCTCTCTTTGGTTGCTGCTGAGATCACTACTATTTCGGACAAAACCTGGGGATATAGCGTTTCTCCATGTTAAGCTCAAATTCTTTTCAGCTCCCTCCAGCGCTGATGCTCTAATTTTCATGGTTTGCCCTGCTCTGGTAAGAGGCACCTTGGTGCACCTGACAGCTAGCTAGGGTGAATGGAGAGGGAAATGAGAACAGCCCTGTGCTAACATGCCACCGAATCCTACTGTTACTACAAGTTTAGTGATGTTCTTAAATAAGCGCTTCTCAATTTGTTTTATAATTTAGATAAATATCCAGAGTCTTGAAATAGTTGTTTGTGATACATTATTTTATTGTTGCCTTTTGGAGAGAGGATTTGCTGAATTCCTTTTTCCACCAATCTAGGAAATCTGTCTTTTGTTCATTTTTATAAGATCCTGTTTAGTGATCATCTAGATGCTCTGCTTGCTGCATCAACTGTCAAGATTCAAACGATTTCAGACACATTAATGCTTCTAATGCTAATTTACCAAAGGGAATTCATGGAAAAAGGAACATTAGCAGGTATAGGCCCGTTATTACTCATTGCATTGTGGGCCATGGATGTGATGGCTAAATGTCAAACTCAAGGAAAAGAAATTCAGATATTTTGCAGAATGTTTTGCTGTTTGTTTTTGTAGTTGTTTGTTTGTTCAGGATGGTTCTTTTACAGTAAGTAATGGAAAAAGAATTACTGGATGGATAGTAATAAACATTTTTTGGTCTCTGGATAATATTCCATTAAATTGAAAGAAGAGTTTATACTTCCCATTAGCAAATTATGGGAGTGTTTTTTTCGAAAGGACACTGATCTGTTGAGACTGATACAAAGGGGAAGGGATATGACACATGTGATAGGCATAAAAGTGTACCTTTTCATTTACATTTGATTTGTACTAAGATTGAAGGTCTTTCTGTATATTTTTTCACTAGTTATATTTTTTCTTTTATCATTATTCTGTTCATGTCTTTTGTAAATTTAATAATATTTTTTTATTAATTTGGCTTTGTACCAGATAAATCCTCAATACATTTGTGTTTTATAAACTTCTCTACTTAGAACATATGCATTAATCATTTTACTATTAAAATATATTTTAGCATGTAGAAAAAAAGATAAGTCAAGAAAATTTAAGTACCAAGTTTAAGTATTTTTACTTAAAATTAAGTATTTTTTTAAGATTTTATTTATTTATTTGACAGAGAGAGAGAGAGTGCACAAGCAGGGGGAGCAGAGAGGAAGAGTGAGAAGCAGGCTCCCTGAGTGAGCCCGATGTGGGGCTTGATCTCAGGACGCTGGGATCATGACATGAGCTGAAGGCGGTTGGGTAACCCACTGAGCCACGCAAGTCCCTTAAATTAAGTATTTTTACTTAAATTTTACTTATATTAAAAGTGAATCAGTCTGTAGTAATCCGTTTTCTCTATTTATGACTATGACAGAATAAGGAGAAATGGGCAGATGAAGTATGTTTCATTATATGGTAATTAGATTTTGGAAAAAAATGAATTTATGAAAATGATTGTGATATGTCTTTCAAATATCTCAATTTTTTTTCTGCTCCAACCACTAAACTAGCATTTTTACTCTAGTAGTTACTGTGGTATAGAATAATGCATGTTTAGAAATACTATTTTAAAAATAAATCAATACAATTTTCAATTGTAGCTAAATTTTTAATTATACAAAAATATTTTCTGTTACTATTTTAATATTAACTGATTTCATTTTCTTGGCTTCCAGTAAGACTCGTACACATATGTCACTAACCTGTGACTCAGATTTTTTTTTTCTTTTCTATTATTTATCTCTCATTTTTGGTAAATAGATACAGTTTGCTTCTATAGTAGGTAACTGTACATAATTTATATGCCTACTTTTCCTCCCAGTATGTTTAGCCATATGATTTATGTAGGTTTTGCAATATTTTCTATAAATGTAATCATTTTTCTTGAAGACTAACATGGACATCTGCTTCCCCCTAGAATCAGGAGGCCAAGTAAGTCTTTGGCTGGGCATTCATTCATCACCCCTACTGACTTTAGAGGGAATATCTAAAGCTCATCCAAGAATGGAATTGAGCTCATGAAAAATAAAACAAGGAAAGTTTAGACTTTTTTATATTTGTGGGTGGGTTCATTTTTATGACTTTTAGCTATTAAAAAGTATAAACACTGAAAAGGAACAAACTGCAAAAACATGCAAATGATTATTATTTTAACTTATGATTAGTTCCTTTTTGCTTTAGTGATCTTTCTGCTCAATGGTCTCCCTATCCTGAAATCACATAGAACATCTATTTTATTACAATATCTAATCTGTTTTAAATCGAGTGGAAAGATGATACAATAATTCATTTTGATGTTTTGCTTCCTTGATTTTCTGCTATTTTGGAAACACAAGCCATTTTCTTAAGTTTATTGACCTCCTTTTAAAATTTTTACCTTTTTTGAAATTATGTAAAATTTTTACCTTTTTTTGAAATTATGTAAAATCATATTTACAGAAACAGTTGAACAAGTCCATTAGTATAGTTATTTGTGCTTCAGATATTTTCTTACTTTCTCCCTCCTTCCTTTTTCTCACTTCCTCCCTCTTTCCTGGCTCTGAGTTTTTAAGTATACTTCTTCATAACCTAGTACTTAACTTGCTATCACTCTCCATAGGCATTTTGACTTTTTCAGCAATATATTTCTTAGCTGAAACAGCTTCACAAGTAGGAAAACTAAGTAAAAGACAATGTGTGCTTTTGTGTCTGTGTCATTCACTTGCCCATATGTAGAATGGCAGTTCCCATGTCACAAATTAGTTGCATTCTGGCCATCTGCTTATAAGGCAGCTTTGTGAACCTCAAAACCTCATTTTTCTCTGGATCTACATTCCCATGGCAAGTTATAAAACCAACTTAGGCTACATATTTTCTGTTAGGTAGAAAATATGCTTGGGAAACAAAATTGAGTATAGCTATCTACAACTTTATACCTTTATTACATACCATATTTCTATATTGCTATATTTTGTTTAGGGAAGAAAGGTCAGTTGCTTCTTGATAGGGTGAAGCTCTCAATTCAGACTTTCTTGCCTCCATGAAAGGTATCTCACTGAAATTTTGGATGAGTTCTCCTTGGATTGCTCTGTCCTTTATATTTCTTTGCCTTGTGAATTTTTTGCAGGGCCTGTATCACAGGGAGATACATTTTAACTCTGGAGAAGCTTAAACTCCCTGAAAAGATCACACTTAGGGTGAATATGGGGATGCGGAGGCTGTCTAATGAGAAAACATGGTTTGGAGAAGGAGACAGGAGAAACTGGGATCCATGACTGAAAGAGACCACATGTCACTTTGTCTCATATGCTGGACAGTTGTCAAGACCTCAAATGGAGGGACAAACCAAGGAGGGTGACCCCCAGTTTAAGAGTCCACAAAACAGGCAGGTCACACTGCTATAAAAACACTAGACTGTGACAATAGGTGTTTCAGCACCAAATAGTGACAACTGACCACCAGAAGGCCTGCCTGATTTTTAAAACTGCAGAATATCCTGAGACTTCATTTAGCATAATTCTACAAAAAAGCCTCGGGGAGAATTAGATGACATCTTTGCCACTATCTGAGGATGCTTCAAGTCTAATTCCAATATTTTTTTAAAAAAATTCTTGTCATGAAAAGAGCAGAATTTTCTGGCAATACTCACTATGCACATTACTAAAATGTTTTATTTCTGATATAGCTGAGTGTGTGGACCAATATTTATCCTTGCTACATAGGCATGACTTAGATGAAGAGGGAAAAGGGAAGAATGGGGGGAGGAAGAAGAGGAGGAGAAGGGACAAAGACCAGATCACCAAATGTGGCCCACAAAGGTTAAAATATTTACCATGTACCTCTTTACAGACAAAGTTTACAAACTATTGCTTCAAAATAAGAAGAACTTTTACTCTCTTTTTTTATAACAATTTAATGTTTTTGTAGGAATGTATATGTGCATTTTATAGGAAGAAGTGCTAATTATATTGCTGCAAAAACCAAAAATATCTGTGGCAACATCTCACAAGCATGAGAAACTGTAGAGCAAAATGGATCAGGGCAGGCAGAGGAGGTAACCAACCATAACATCAAAAGCTAATTTAAATTTTGTTAGCAAGCATTGAACCCCAGATTTCACACACCTCCTGAGGCTCATCAAAGCTCAACAAGGTGTTTTCTTTCTTTGTTTTTTTTAAGATTTTATTTATTTATTTGTGACAGAGAGACAGGAAGAGATCATAAGCAGGGGGAGGGGCAAAAGGGAGAGGAAGAAGCAAACTCCCTGCTGAGCATGAAGCCTGATGCTGGGCTCAATCCCACCCTGGGATCATGACCTGAGCTGAAGGCAGATGCTCAACTGGCTGAGCCACCCAGGCATCCCAACAAGGTGTTTTCTTACCAACAGTGTGGCTATCTCGAGAAACTGTTTCCCCATCCTAATCCTTCATAGTGATTCAAGGCAGCTTTGGAAATGGGGTTCAGCCCTACTATGTTAGCACTTCTGGCCAACAGTAGTTAAATCTAGTTTTAAATGGCCTTACCTTGAAGGGCAATAATGGCTCTTTAGGCTTCCAAAATATTTTTGTCCTACTCTTTTGTTTAATAGTATCTTCACTTAGGATCTTAGAGCAGATTTCTTATCTGTTTCCGCCCCAACTACTTTCAAGTCTCCTTGAAGGATAGGGTAGCTTCTGTCTCCCTGACTTGCTTACATTAGTTCAAGAAATCCTTCTTTCCTAACCTGAAACCTAAACTTTTCTGTATGTCTCCTTTGGGGGTCCAGATCTTACAGTCTACAATTAATAAACAGCTAAGGGTCCATCCTTTCCTAAAGCTAAAAATACATGAGCATTTTTTTCTTCATAAGGTACAAACTTAGGCAATGATTTTATGTAACAATGACTCACATGTGAGGGCTTTAATTATTTGAAATCCACATAGCATTCTTTTAAAATCTGAAGTGTACTTTTTATTTAAAAAAATAAAATAAATTTTAGTCATTCATTAAAAAATTCATTAATTATTTTAGGCCAAAAGTGTGTCATCAATTCTAATTTATTTCAGTACACAGGACATATAGATAGGGTAATATATTTGTAGTTTTAAAGTTCTTTCACATTTCAAAGTAAAGATTGTGTGAGTCATTTACTTGTATTTTTTTCTTCAAAATTTTTATTTAAATTCAAGTTGGTTAACACATAGTGTAGTATTGGTTTCAGGAGTAGAAATTAGTGATTTATCACTTACATATAACACCCAGTGTTCATCACAACAAGTGCCCTCCTTAATGCCCATCACCCATTTAGCCCATCCCCCCACCCACCTCCCCTCTAGCAACCCTCAGTTTGTTTTCTATAGTTTAGAGTCTCTTCAGGTTTTTATCTTTATTTTTCCCTCCCTTCCCCCGTGTTCATCTGTTTTGCTTCTTAAAGTCCACCTATGAGTGAAATCATATGGTATTTGTCTTTCTCTGACTTATTTCACTTAACAATACACTCTAGTTCCATCCACATCATTGCAAATGGCAAAATTTCATTCTTTGTGATGGCTGAGTAATATTCCATAATTTTATATATACATAAGAATATATATAATATATATATATTTGTATTTGGTAATATATATACCATAATATATATATTTGGTAATATATATATTACCCCATTTCTTTATCCATTCATCGCTTGATGGACATTTGGGCTCTTTCCATAATTTAGCTATCATTGATTGTGCTGCTATAAACATCGGGGTGTGTGTGCCAGTTCGAATCAGTATGTTTGTATCCTTTGGAAAAATACTTAGTAGTTCAATTGTTGGGTTGTAGGGTAGTACTATTTTTAACTTTTTGAGGAACTTCCATACTGTTTTCCAGAATGTTTCCACCAGTTTGCATTCCCACCAACAGTGTAAGGGGCTCCCCTTTCTCCACATCCTCACCTAATTTTAGCCATTCTGACAGGTTTGAGGTGGTGTCTCATTGTTGTTTTGATTTGTATTTCCCTGATGATAAGTGATGTTGAGCATTTTTTTCATTTGTCTGTTAGCCATTTTTATGTCTTCTTAAGAAAAATGTTCATGTCTTCTGCCCATTTCTTAACTGGATTACTTATTTTTGGAGTATTGCATTTGATAAGTTCTTTACAGATTTTGGATACTAACACTTCATCAGATATGTCACTTGCAAATACCTTCTCTCATTCCATAGGTTGTCTTTTAGTTTGATTGTTTCCTTTGCTGCACAGAAGCTTTTTACCTTGATGAAGTCCCAATAGTTCATTTTCACTTTTGTTTCCCTTGCCTCCAGAGACATGGCCAATGTCGAAGAGGTTGTTGCCTGTTTTCTCCTCTAGGATTTTGATGGTTTCCTGTCTCAAATGGTCTTTCATCCATTTTGAACTTATTTTTGAGTATGGTGTAAGAAAGTGGTCCAGTTTCATTCTTCTGCATGTTGTTGTCCAGTTTTCCCAAGACCATTTGTTTAAGAGACTATAATTTTTCCATTGGATATTCTGTACTGCTTTGTCGAAGATTAGTTGACCATAGAGTTGTGGGTTCATTTCTGGGTTCTCTATTCTGTTCCACTGATCTATGTGTCTGTTATCATGCCAGTACCATCCTGTCTTGATGATTAGGACTTTGTAATACAGCTTGAAGTCAGAAACTGTGATGTTTCCTACTACGCTTTTCTTTTTCAACAGTGTGTTGGCTATTCAGGTCTTTTCTGGTTCCATGCAAATTTTAGAATTGTTTGTTCTAGCTCTGTGAAAAATGCTGGTGTTATTTTTTTTTAAGATTTTATTTATTTATTTGAGAGAGAGAGAGAGAACATGAACTGGGGGAGAGGGAGAAGCAGACTCCCTGCTGAGCAGGGAGCCCAACACGGGGCTTAATCCCAGGACCCGAAGATCATGACTCGAGCCAAAGGCAGACACTTAGCCAACTGAGCCACCCAGGCATCCCTGCTGGTGTTATACTGATAGCGATTGCACTGAATGTGTAGATTGCTTTGGGTAGTATAAACATTTTAACAATATTTGTTCTTCCAATTCATGAGCATGGAATATTTTTCCATTTCTTTGTGTCTTCCTCAATTTCTTTCATAAGTATCCTATAGTTTTCAGAGTACACATCTTTTTCCTCTTTGGTTAGGTTTATTCCTAGGTATCTTATGGTTTTTGGTGCAATTGTAAATGGGATCAATTCCTTGATTTCTCTTTCTCCTGGTTCATTTTTAGTGTATAGAAATACAACGGATTTCTGTATATTGATTTTATATCCTGTGACATTGCTGAATTCTTGTGTCAGTTCTAGCAATTTTTTGGTGGAGTCTTTCAGGTTTTCTACATAGAGTATCATGTCATCTGCAAAGAGTGAAAGTTTGATTTCTTCCTTGCCAATTTGGATGCTTGTTGTCTGATTGTGGAGGTTAGGACTTCCAATACTATGCTGAACAACAGTGGTGAGAGTGGACATTCCTGTCATGTTCCTGATCTTAAGGGAAAACTTCTCAGTTTGTCCCCACTGAGGATGATATTAGCTGTGGGTCTTTTGTATATGGCCTCTATGATATTAAGGTATGTTCCTTCTCTCCCTACTTTGAGAGTTTTTATCAAAAAACAATGCTGTATTTTATCAAATGCTTTTTCTGCATCTATTGAGAGGATCATATGGTTCTTATCCTTTCTTTTATTAATGTGGTGTATCATGTTGATTTATTTGTGGATATTGAACCACCTCTACATCCCAGGAATAAATCCCACTTGATCATGGTGAATAATTATTTTAATACTTTTGGATTCAATTTGCTAGGATCTTGTTGAGAATTTCTGCATCCATGTTCATTGGGGATATTGGTCTATAATTCTTTTTAGTGGGGTCTTTGTCTGGTTTTGGAATCAAGGTAATGCTGGCCACATGGAATGAGTTTGGAAGTTTTCCTTCCATTTCTATTTTTTGGAATAATTTCAGAAGAATAGGTATCAACTCTCTAAATGTTAAAGTCATCTGGCCCTGGACTCTTGTTTGTTGGGAGATTTTTGATTCCCGCTTCAATTTCTGTGCTGGTTATAGGTCTGTTTCAGTTTTGGTAGGTTATATGTTTCCAGGAATTTATCCATTTCTTCCAGATTGCCCAATTTGTTGGCATATCATTGCTTATAATATTCTCTTATAATTGTTTGTATTTCTGCAATGTTGGTTGTGACCTCTCCTCTTTCACTCATGATTTTATTTATTTGGGTCCTTTCTCTTTTCTGTTTGATAAGTCTGGCTAGGGGTTTATCAATTTTCTTAATTCTTTCAAAGAACCAGCTCCTAGTTTCACTGATCTATTCTACTGGTGTTTTTTGTTTGTTGGTTTGTTTGTTCTTTAGTTTCCATGTCATTTATTTCTGCTCCTATCTTTATTATTTCCCCTCTTCTGCTGGTTTTAGGCTTTATTTGTTGTTCTTTTTCTAGGTCTTTTTGTGTAAGGAAAAGTTGTGTATTTGAGACTTTTCTTGCTTCTTGAAGAAGCCCTTATTGCTATATACTTCCCTTTTATGACTGCCTTTGCTGCATCTTAAAGGTTTTGGACTATTGTGTTTTCATTTTCATTTGCTTTCAGGTATTTTTTTAATTTCTTTTTTTTAATTTTCTGGTTAACTCATTCATTCTTTGGTAAGATGTTCTTTAACCTCCATGTATTTGTGGTCTTTCCAAATTTTCTTGTGGTTGACTTCAAATTTCATAGCACTGTGGACTAAAAATATGCAGGGTATCATCTCAAACTTTTGTACTAGTTGAGGCCTGATTGGTGACCCAGTATATGATCTATTCTGGAGAATGTTCCATTTGCACTTGAAAAGAATATGCATTCTGCTGCTTCAGGATGAAATGCTCTGAATATATCTGTTAAGTCCATCTGGTCCAGTGTGGCATTCAAAAGCCATTGTTTCCTTGTTGATCTTCTGCTTAGATTATCTGTCCCTGGTTGTAAGTAGGGTGTTGAAGTCCCCTACTATTATTGTATAACTATCAATAAGTTTCTTTGAGTTTGTTATTAGTTGATGTACACATTAGGCTGCTCCCAAGTTGGGAGCATAAATATTTACAATTGTTAGATCTTGTTGGATAGACCCCTTTATTATGATACTATGCCTTTCTTCATCTTTTATTATGGTCTTTGGTTTAAAATCTGGTTTGTCTGATATAAGGATGGCTACTCCAGCTTTCTTTTAATCCAGTAGCATGATAAATGGTTCTCCATCTCCTCACTTTCAATCTGGATGTGTCTTTGGGTCTAAAATGAGTCTCTCATAAGCAGCATATTGATGGGTCTTATTGTTTTCTTTTGTTTTTAATCCATTCTGATACCCTATGTCTTTTGATTGGAGTATTTAGTCCATTAACATTCAGAGTAATTATTGATAGATATGAATTTAGTGCCATTGTATTACCTGTAAAGTCACTGTTTTTTCTCTGGTCCTTTCTAGTCTTTGTTGCTTTTGGTCTCTTTTTCCCATTCAAAGGGTACCCTTTGATATTTCTTACAGAGCTCATTTACTGTTCATGAACTCCCTTAGTTTTTGCTTGCCTGGGAAACTCTTTATCTCTCCTTCTATTCTGAATGACAGCCTTGCTGGATAAAGTATTCTTGGCTGCACATTTTTCCTATTTAGCACATTGAATATATTATGCCACTTTCTTCTGGCCTGCCAAGTTTCTGTGCACAGGTCTGCTGCTAACTTTATGTGTCCACCCTTGTAGCTTAAGGACCTTTTGTCCCTAGCTGCTTTCAGAATTCTCTATCTTTGTATTTTGCAAGTTTCACTATGATATGTCTTGGTGTTGACCTGTTTTTGTTGATTTGGGGTGGAGTGCTCTGTCACTTGGACTTGAATGCCTGTTTCCTTCCTCAGATTAGGGAAGTTCTCAGCTATAATTTATTTGAACAATAAACCTGCCCTTTCTTCCCACTCTTCTTCTTCTGGGACTCATTGATATGGATATTATTGCATTTTGTGGAGTCCCTGTGTTCCTTAAGTCTGCATTCATGATCTAAGAGTTTTCTTTCCCCTATTCTTTTTAGCTTCATTATTTTCCATAATTTTATCTTCTATATCACCTATCTGTTCCTCTATTTCTTCCATCCTCATTGTGATTACATCTTCGGCAGCAAGGGTTTATCTGGTGTCTTCTATGCTTCTTTCAAGCCCATCTAGTATTCTTATGACTGTTGTTCTAAATTCCTCTTCAGATATATTGCTTATATCTGTTTTGAGCAAATCCCTGACTGTGATTTCTTCTTGATCTTTCTTTTGGGGAGAATACCTCCATCTTGTCATTTTGTCTAGGTTTCTGTCTTTTGCATGTTTTGAAAGATTGTTATGTTTCCCACTCTTGAGTAATGCTATATTAAGAAGGGGTCATACACTGTCCAGGGCTTGGCACTTCAGGAGGTATTTCTGGTGTATGCTGTGTGCACTCTGCTGTTGTGTTTTGGTTGCTGTTTCCCACAGGTCAGTCCTCTGCAGAGTTCCTCCTTGCTTACAGTGGAGAGTGTTTGGACCTTTAACTAGGTTTGCTTTGATTTCTTTGTTAAACTAGCCTGGCCGGGGGGGGGGGGGGGGGGGGGAGGGGAGACTCTGATCCAAAAACAGAGAGAAGGAGAAGGAACAAAACAAATAAACAGACAAACAAAAAATTATAAGTCTGATTCCAAAGAAAAAGAAAGGAAAAAAAAAGAAGCTTGATCCAAAAAAAGAGAAAAGGAAGTGAAAAAACAAATAAACAAAAAACCAAAACAAAACAAACAAAAACAAGCGTGGTCCTATTTCTACCAGAACTGAAGCTGGCACTCTGGAGTACTCTATGATCAGTAGACTTGGTACTTGCAGGAGGCCTACACTGGTCTGGGGGAGAGGTCCACTCCTCTGGCTCATGGTCAGACCTGCCCTAATAAAGATGGATCTGCAGGGCAAGGAGGGCAGGGTTTGGTGTAAGTGGCTCCAGCCTCCACTAGGGGCACTATGTTGCTCACTGAAGTACAATGGTGCTGCTGGGTTGGGGGGGGGGGGAATGGAATCACCCACACTCTCATCCCTGGAGAAGGTAGCTCACACCTTCCACTGCTCAGGAAGCCCTCGCAGAAAAACCAAAAATCTCCCCTCATGTGTCCTAGGATTCCATCAGATCCCTGCCCCTTCCCTGTCTTTGCCTGGGCCTTTGCATGCCTGGTGCCACAGCTTTCCGGTGTTTTATCTCTGGTGCACTGCTGGGACTCAAAACTCCGGATCTTTAAAGGACTTGGCATAGTGCAGACCTGCTTCCCTCCTCCAGGGGAGAGCCTCAAAGTGCTGTGTCTGCTGCTGTTTCATCCCAGAAAAGCAGTTGCATGGCCACACTGGTGCTTGGAGTTTATGGTGAAGCACAGTGAAAGCAGTGATCATGTTATCTGCCCTCTGCATGTGCCTCTGTCTGCTGGCAATGAATGGCTGTTCAATGGTGCCCATAGTGTCTTTTGTCCTTCAAAAGACAATATATCCTCTTGCAAATGGACTCCAGGAAGGGGACCATTCTCTCCCAGTGCGACCCAGGGGATCCCCACACCACTCTGTTCCAGGGCCTCCGGCTTCCTTTTCCCCAGAAGCACTGCCATGCATACCTGGTTCAACTCCGATGAATGGTGTGGACTTCCAAAACCTCAGAATTTGAGTTCCTCTGCTTTCAGAAACTTGGCGATAGTCAGTTTCTCTCAACTTCCCAGTCAATGGTTTGGGGGAAGTATTTTTCTCGCACAAACTTGATGTGCTGCTTTCTCTCCTCCTCTCTCTCTCCGTTCTCCCTGGAAAGGTCTCCCTTCCCTCTGCTGCACCACAGCTTTTCTCTCCCCCAATTCATATCTCTGTACCTCATACCTGCCAAGTTCTCTCCCTCTAATTTTGCAAATTCTTCTCTTAACCCTCAGATTGATTTACTTGGTATTCAAAATGATCTGATGTCAATCTAGCTGTGTTCAAAGGACACAGCAAACCTAGGGTCTCCCTACTACTACTCAGCCATCTTAACTCCCTCTACATGTATTTTTGAAAAACAGAAAATGAAGTACAGTGAATAAGAATGACTTATCAAGAGCCAGTTGGAACATCAAGAGCTTGGAAATTTAATATTTGATTCATATTTATTCTCAGAAAAAAAGCCAGCTTTTAATTAGGATTTAGCAGGTATTTTGGCTTTACTAATATATACACTTTAGTCACTAAGTGAGTAGGATTGCCATTTTTTTTTCTGTAAGCCAGTCAATTAAAAACAAAATCAAGTACAGCTAATGATAGTGAACTTGTGTCTATTATATCTAGATTAAAACTATAAATCCAATTTACTTGATATAAAATGAAACAGGTTTAGGGTATCAGTGCCATATCAGTTCTTAACAGATTTAAAGACTTGATGAACATCAAGTCACATTCAATTATTTTTCTTATTTGAAGGTGAAGATCATATGTTTTATATTTTTGTAATTCCCTTAATACTATATTTAACTCAACATAGGAGGAACTGCTGACTTCACAAAAATATTTCCTTAGGACTTCCAATATCTTATATCTGTATAGTCCTCACAATTATTCTACTAGATCATTCCATTTGATTATTATGAAACCCTTGTAAGGTAGTAAGGACATACTTCTATTATTTTCACATTGCAGACAATCTAAGGCTACAAAATTTTGAAACTTTACTTAACATACATATATTATTTATAACATATATGTTTATATATGGCATGTGTTATGTTAAAACTGTAATTAAATTTGTTAATGAAGATGTTTTTCAGTGTATCTTACTTTTACAAGAAGGTTTACACTGCTTACTTTACAACATCTTCTTTAATCCTAGAAGGAAGAACGAGAATAGGTATGCATTGAGACAGAAAACATTCTAATAATTTATACCAGTTGTGCCCACCATTTTACAGTATTGTGATAATAAACAAGATTACTTGTTCTTGATGGAATAAACTTCCTCACATCTTCAACAAAACAAGGTATAATATCATCAATTAAATGAAAGAAGGATATGCGATGAGAAGGAAGGTGAATTTTCTCGATTCAGAGTGATTTAAAGAAGCTTCATAAAAATAAAGCTTGTATTAAAATATTTTGAAATTGAGAAATGAACACAACAAAGAGGAAATCTTGGAATTAAATTCATATTGGCCAATCCAAAAGACAAAAATTCAACCAAAACAAAGGCACATATCAGCAAAACAAGTGTCAATATTTTAAAATTACATACAAATCCTCAAATGACTTAAGAGGATAAAAATGAAAAAGAAAACTGGGTTTACATATTACCTATTATCAAAAGTGAACATGGACTACTAAAATACTTAGGGGAGGGTGCCTGGGTGGCTCAGTTGGTTAAGCATCTACTTTCAGCTCAGATCATGATCTCAGGGTGCTGGGATCGAGCCCAGTGTTGAGCTCCCTGCTCAGTGGGAAGTCTACTTCTCCCTCTCTGTCTGCCCCTCTCCCTGCTTGCTCTCTCTCTCTCAAATAATAAAAATCTTTTTAAAAATAAAATAATAAAATAAATAAAATAAAATAAAAAATAAAATACATAGGAGAAGCCATATATGTCACAAAATCCAAAAGAACAGTATGGCTAATAGAACAAGGCTTTTAAAATAGTTGCTCTTTTCCTGTCCCTCATAGTGAAGATAAAAGAATCAGAAAGCCCTTGGGAAACTGGATTAACAGGGCTAAACAAAAACAAGTACATTTTCTTTCCTTAAGTTTGCTGACTGCATTAGACTGTTTCACCATTTCACCTCTGTTTAATATGGTATCTTCTAGCCACATGTAGCTATTGAGTACTTAAAATATGGTTAGTATGTTTAAGAAATGAAATTGTTACCATTTTAAATTTTTAATTATTTAAAAATTAAAAATCCACCTGTGGCTACTAGTTAACATGTGAGCAACACAGTAAGACTCTTTGAGGGATTCGTGCTGTTGGATAAAATAACTATATTTTGTCATCTGCTTTTCTTTTTTATTCTAATTAACTATGAACTCTACCTTTTTCATTTTCTATTCTTCAAGTAGATGACTAAAAAGTGGCAAGAATCTTTAAAACATTATACCATTAGTCAATAGTTTTTAAATGCCACTTCAAGTTTGAGTCCCACTTTTTCCCAAATTAGAAAGAGTGTAACTAATATTGTCCTAGTGTAAGTTTTGATTTAGTTTCTTCTTTTGGAGCAGAGTAGAAAGACAAGGTGCAGATGGAAGTAAATCAGCCAAGGGCAATGGGAAGACTGTCATGATGCAGCAACATTTGGAGAAGATCCTCCTGTTCCCTCCTCCTCCTCTCCTCACCTGAGCACCTGTCTCTGCTCTCTTTCTTTCTCCACTATATGTCACATACATTAGAGGGAAAGTAAGCCACTAGTATTTTGCTGCCATTGTCACTCCCTCTACGGCTTTACATAGTTCATTTAAACTTTCTACCTTTAGTTTCTTTAATTTCAAAATAAAGTGGTACCATTAGATCATTAAAGATATATAGATAATTGAGAATAGTGAAGTCTGTTATATGTGAATATCTGCAGGCATTCAGAATCAAAATAAAACAATAATATTAAACAAGCATATGAAAGGAAAAAAAAATGCAGACCAAAAATGGTCTTTAAAAACATTCTGTCAGCCTGGGAGCAAGATGGAAGAGGAGTAGGAGATCTAAATTTCATCTGGTCGAAGGAATTCAGCTGGATAGGGATCAAACCATTCTGAACACCTACGAACTCAACAGGAGATCAAAGAAAAGAATAGCAACAACTCTCTGAACAGAAGTGACCACTTTCTGGAAGGTACAACGTGTGGAGAAGTGAATCCGAGGCGATATTCGGGAGGATAGACACTTCTGGCAAGTGATAGAGCCGTGGAGCACAAAATCGGAACTTTTAGAAGTCGGCTCCGCTGAGGGATGTCACTCCAGTGGCTAAGTGGGGGGTGGAACCCTCATGGGACAGTGTGGTCTGAGGACCCTCGGGGTCACAGGAAGACCGGGGGTGTCTGAGTGTGGCAGAGCTCCCAGGTATCAGAGCAGGGAAGCCAGCCACAGAGACGGAACCAAGGCACGGGCTCTCAGCTCGGGGTTCCCATAAACCATGATCCTGGGCACAGTTGGGCCACTGCTCCTCCAGCAGGGACCCAACAAGCGGAAGATCCGGGGAGACTCCCCTTCATCCCCCGGAAGGAGCGGCATGGGAGTGCACCACAGGGATCTCCTGGGTTTGGAGACTCCACACCGAGTTGGGTGCCAGAGATAGAAATGCTCGGTCACAGGCCGGGTGAGCACGGAGTGCGGCCAGAAACCGGGGAGACGGCAGTGATTGCTTTCCTCTGGGGGCTCACTGAGGAGTGGGGCCCCAAGGTCTCGGCTCCTCTGGGGTGGAGATTGGGAGGCCGCCATTTTCACTCTCCTCCTCCAAAGCTGTACAGAAAGCTTGCTGGGAACAAAAGCTCCCGAGAGCAAACCCAAGCAGATTATTTAGCCCAGACCGGCAAGGGCAGGGCAATGCCGCCTCTGGCAAAGACATTTGGGAACCATGGCAACAGGCCCCTCCCCCAGCAGATCAGCAAGACCAGCCAGCCAAGACCAAGTTTACTGATCAATGAGAACGGCAGAACTCCAGCACTAGGGGAATACAACACATAGAATTCATGGCTTTTTTCCCATGATTCTTTAGTCTTTCAAAGTTAATTTTTTTAATTTTCTTTATTTTTTTCTTTTTCCGGTTTTTAGTTGAATTTTTCTTCTTCCCTTTTTCAACCAACATCTTATCAATTCCGTTTTTAAAATCTTTTTTAATTTTCGTTTTTACAGTTATATTTTATCACTTCATAGTATTTAACCTTATTTTTTGTATATATATGTTTTTCTTTCTTTAAAATTTTGGAATACAGTTTCTTTTAACAGAACAAAATATACACTAAATCTCATGTATGACATTGTCCTAGTCTCCTGCCTGATCACATTTTCTCTCTTTTTTTTTTTTTTACTTTTTTTCTATTCTTTTTACAACCAACTTCTTATCAATTACTTTTTTAAAATGTCTTTTTTCTTCTTCCTTTTTGTTTTTTTAACACCCTGGAAAACAGTGTGGAGGTTCCTTAAAAAGTTGAAAATAGAGCTACCATATGACCCAGCAATTGCACTACTGGATATTTATCCCAAAGATACAAATGTAGGGATCCGAAGGGTATGTGCACCCCGATGTTTATAGCAGCAATGTCCACCATAGCCAAACTATGGAAAGAGCCAAGATATCCATCAACAGATGAATGGATAAAGAAGATGTGGTATATATATATAATAGAATATTATGCAGCCATCAAAAGGAATGAAATCTTGCCATTTGCAATGACGTGGATGGAACCGGAGGGTATTATGCTGAGTGAAATAAGTCAATCAGAGAAAGACATGTATCATATGACCTCACTGATATGAGGAATTCTTAATCTCAGGAAACAAACTGAGGGTTGCTGGAGTGGTGGGGGGTGGGAGGGATTGGGTGGCTGGGTGATAGACATTCAGGAGGGTATGTGCTATGGTGACCACTGTGAATTGTGTAAGACTGTTGAATCGCAGACATGTACCTCTGAAACAAATTATACATTATATGAATGTAAATGGGCTAAATGCCCCAATCAAAAGACACAGGCTATTAGATTGAATAAAAAACAAGGCCCATTGATATGCTGTCTGCAAGAGACTCATTTTAGACCCAAAGACACCCCCAGACTGAAAATGAGGGGGTAGAAAACAATTTACCATGCTAATGGACACCAAAAGTAGGCTGGAGTGGCAATCCTTCTATCAGACAAATTAGATTTTAAACCAAAGACTATAATAAGAGAGGAGGAAGGACACTATATCATACTTAAAGGACCTATCCAACAAGAAGATCTAACAGTTGTAAATATCTATGCCCCTAACATGGGAGCAGCCAATTACATAAGCCAAAAGCAAAGAAACACAATAAAAACAATAAAATAATAGTGGGGGACTTTAACACCCCCTCACTGAAATGGACAGATCATCAAAGCAAAAGATCAACAAGGAAATAAAGACTTTAAATGACACGGTGGACCAAATGGACTTTGCAGATATATTCAGAACATTGCATCCCAAAGCAATAGAATACACATTCTTCTCTAGTGCCCTTTTTAAAAATATTTTTTAATTTTCATGTTTACAATCATATTCTGGCCCTTCATTGTATTTAACCATATATATATATATATATATATATATATATATGTTTTTCATTCTATACAATGTATGGAGGCAATTTCTTTAACAAACCAAAATACACTCAAAATCTAGTGTGTGGCTCTGTTCTATTAACCAGGCTGATCATATATTTTTTTTTAATTTTTATTTTTTATATTTTTTATTTCCCTTTCTTTTCCCCCAGTTTCAGGTCTTTTCAGATTTGTTTAGAGTATATTTTCTGGGGACGTTGATCTCTGTTAGCATTTTGTTCTCTCGTTTATTTATTCTCCACTGGACAAAATGACAAGATGGAAAAAATCACATCAACAAAAAGAAAAAAAAAAAAAAAAGAGGCAGTACCGACTGCCAGGGACCTACACAAGATGGACGTTAGTACGATGTCAGAACTAGAGTTCAGAATGATGATTTTAAAGATACTAGCTGGGCTTGAAAAAAGCATGGAAGTTATTAGAGAAACCCTTTCTGGAGAAATAAAAGAACTAAAATCTAACCAAGTTGAAATCAAAAAGGCTATTAATGAGGTACAATCAAAAATGGAGGCTCTACCTGCTAGGATAAATGAGGCAGAAGAGAGAGTCAGTGATATAGAAGACCAAATGATGGAAAATAAAGAAGTTGAGAAAAAGAAAGAAAAACTACTGGATCACGAGGGCAGAATTCGAGAGATAAGCAATACCATAAGACGAAACAACATTAGAATAATTGGGATCCCAGAAGAAGAAGAAAGAGAGAGAGGCAGAAGGTATATTGGAGCAAATTATAGCAGAGAACATCCCTAATTTGGGGTAGGAAACAGGCATCAAAATCCAGGAAGCACAGAGAACCCCTCTCAAAATCAATAAAAATAGGTCAACACCCCAACATCTAATACTAAAACTTACGAGTCTCAGAGACAAAGAGAAAATACTGAAAGCAGCTTGGGAGAAGAGATATGTAACCTACAATGTTAGAAAAATTAGATTGGCAACAGACCTATCCACAGAGACCTGGCAGGCCAGAAAGGACTGGCAGGATATATTCAGAGCACTAAATGAGAAAAATATACAGCAAAGAATACTGTATCCAGCTAGGCTGTCATTGAAAATAGAAGGAGAGATAAAAAGCTTCCAGGACAGACAAAAACTAAAGGAAATTGCAAACACGAAACCAGCCCTATAAGAAATTTTGAAGCGGTCCTCTAATCAAAGAGAGAGCCTAAAAGCAACATAGACCAGAAAGGAACACAGACAATATATAGTAACAGTCACCTTACAGGCAATACAATGGCACTAAATTCCTATCTTTCAATAGTTACCCTGAATGTAAATGGGCTAAATGCCCCAACCAAAAGACACAGGCTATCAGCTTGGATCAAAAAACAAGACCCATCATCGATATGCTGTCTGCAAGAGACTCATTTTAGACCCAAAGACACCCCCAGATTGAAAGTGAGGGGTTGGAAAACCATTTACCATGCTAATGGACACCAAAAGAAAGCTGGGGTGGCAATCCTTCTATGAGACAAATTAGATTTTAAACCAAAGACTGTAATAAGAGATGAGGAAGGACACTATATCCTACTTAAAGGGTCTATCCAACAAGAAGATCTAACAATTGTAAATATCTATGCCCCTAACATGGGAGCAGCCAATTATATAAGCCAACTAATAACAAAAGCAAAGAAACACATCAACACTACAATAATAGTAGAGGACTTTAACACTCCCTCATTGAAATGGACAGATCATCTAAGCAAAAGATCAACAAAGAAATAAAGACTTTAAATGACACATGGACCAAATGGACTTCACAGACATATTCAGAACATTCCACCCCAAAGCAACGGAATACACATTCTTCTCTAGTGCCCAGGGAACATTCTCCAGAATAGATCACATCCTAGGTCACAAATCAGGTCTCAACTGGTACCAAAAGATTGGGATTATTCCCTGCCTATTTTCAGACCACAATGCTTTGAAACTAGAACTCAATCACAAGAGGAAAGTCAGAAAGAACCCAAATACATGGAGGCTAAAGAGCATCCTACTAAAGAATGAATGGGTCAACCATGAAATTAAAGAAAAATTTAAAAAATTCATGGACACAAATGAAAATGAAAACACAACTGTTCAAAATCTTTGGGATGCAGCAAAGGCAGTCTTAAGAGGAAAGTATATAGCAATGCAAGCCTTTCTGAAGAAATAAGAAAAGTCTCAAATACACAACCTAGCCCTACACCTAAAGGAGCTAGAGAAAGAACAGCAAATAAAGCCTAAACCCAGCAGGAGAAGAGAAAAAATAAAGATCAGAGCAGAAATCAATGAAAGAGAAATCGGAGGGGGAGATGAACCATGAGAGACAATGGACTCTGAAAAACAAACTGAGAGTACTAGAGGGAAGGGGGATGGGAGGATGGGTTAGCCTGGTGATGGGTATTAAAGAGGGCACGTTCTGCATGGAGCACTGGGTGTTATGCACAAACAATTAATCATGGAACACTACATCTAAAACTAATGATGTCATGTATGGTGATTAACATAACAATAAAAATTTTTTTTTTAAAAAAGGAAGAAACCAAAAGAACAGAACAGATCAATGAGACTTGGAGCTGGTTCTTTGAAAGAATTAAAAAGATTGATAAAGGCCTGGCCAGATTTATCAAAAAGAAAAGAGAAATGACCCAAATCAACAAAATCATGAATGAAAGAGGAGAGATCACAACCAACACCAAAGAAATACAAACAATTATAGAACATATTATGAGCAACTCTATGCCAGCAAATTAGATAACCTGGAAGAAATGGAGGCCTTCCTAGAGATGTATCAACTACCAAAACTGAACCAGGATGAAATAGAAAACCTGAACAGACCTATAACCACTAAGGAAATTGAAGCAATCATCAAAAATCTCCCAACAAACAAGAGCCCAGGGCCAGATGGCTTCCCAGGGGAATTCTACCAAACATTTCAAGAAGAATTAATACCTATTCTTCTGAAACTGTTCCAAAAACTAGAAATGGAAGGAAAACTTCCAAACTCTTTTTATGAGGCCACCATTACCTTGATCCCCAACCAGAAAAGGACACCATCAAAAAGGAAAACTACAGACCAATATCCCTGATGAACATGGATGCAAAAATTCTCACCAAAATACTAGCCAATAGGATCCAACAGTACATTAAAAGGATTATTCACCATGACCAAGTGGGATTTGTTCCTGGGCTGCAAGTTTGGTTCAACATCCACAAATCAATCAATGTGATACAATACATTAATAAAAGAAAAACAAGAACCATATGATCCTCTCAATAGATGCAGAAAAAACATTTGACAAAGTACAGCATCCTTTCTTGATCAAAACTCTTCAGAGTATAGGGGTAGAGGGTACATAGCTCAATATCATAAAAGCCATCTATGAAAAACCCACAGTGAATATCATTTTCAATGCTAAAAAACTGAGAGCTCTCCCGCTCGGGTCAGGAACATGGCAGAGATGTCCACTATCACCACTGCTATTCAACAGAGTATTAGAAATCCTAGCCACAGCAATCAGACAACAAAAAGAAATAAAAGGCATCCAAATCGGCAAAGAAGTCAAACTCTCACTCTTTGCAGATGATATGATACTTTATGTGGAAAACCCCAAAGACTCCACCCCAAAACTGCTAGAACTCATACAGGAATTCAGTAAAGTGGCAGGATATAAAATCAATGCACAGAAATCAATGGCATCCTATACACCAACAAGAGAAGAAAGAGAAACTAAGCAGTCAATCACATTTATAATTGCACCCAAAACCATAAGATACCTAGGAATAATCTAACCAAAGAGGCAAAGAATCTGTATTCAGAAAACTATAGAGCACTCATGAAAGAAATTGAGGAAGACACAAAGAAATGGAAAAACGTTCCATGCTCATGGATTGGAAGAACAAATATTGTGAAGATGTCAATGCTACCTAGAGCAATCTACACATTCAATGCAATCCCCATCAAAATACCATCCACTTTTTTCAAAGAAATGGAACAAATCATCCTAAAATTTGTATGGAACCAGAAAAGACCCCGAATAGCCAGAGGAATGTTGAAAAAGAAAAGCAAAGCTGGCGGCATCACAATTCCGGACTTCCAGCTCTATTACAAAGCTGTCATCATCAAGACAGAATGGTACTGGCACAAAAACAGACACATAGATCAATGGAACAGAATAGAGAGCCCAGAAATGGACCCTCAACTCTATGGTCACCTAATCTTCGACAAAGCAGGAAAGAATGTCCAATGGAACAAAGACAGTCTTTTCAACAAATGGTGTTGGAAAAATTGGACAGCCACATGCAGAAGAATGAAACTGGACCATTTCCTTACACCACACACAAAAATAGACTCCAAATGGTTGAAAGACCTCAATGTGAGACAGGAGTCCACCAAAATCCTAAAGGAGAACACAGGCAGCAACCTCTTCCACCTCAGCCGCAGCAACTTCTTCCTAGAAACATCGCCAAAGGCAAGGGAAGCAAGGGCAAAAATGAACTATTGGGAATTCATCAAGATAAAAAGCTTTTGCAAAGCAAAGGAAACAGTCAACAAAAAGACAACCGACAGAATGGGAGAAGATATTTGCAAATGACATATCAGATAAAGGGCTAGTATCCAAAATCTATAAAGAACTCCTCAAACTCAACATGCAAAGAACAAATAATCCAATCAAGAAATGGGCAGAAGACATGAACAGACATTTTTCCAAAGAAGACATCCAAATGGCCAACAGACACATGAAAAAGTGCTCAATATCGCTCAGCATCAGGGAAATCCAAATCAAAACCTCAATGAAATACCACCTCACACCAGTCAGAATGGCTAAAATTAACAAGTCAGGGAACAACAGATGTTGGCGGGGATGCGGAGAAAGGGGAACCCTCCTCCACTGTTGGTGGGAATGCAAGCTGGTGCAGCCACTCTGGAAAACTGTATGGAGGTTCCTCAAAAAGTTGAAAATAGAGCTACCACATGATCCAGCAACTGCACTACTGGGTATTTACCCCAAAGATACAAAAGTAGGGATCCAAAAGGGTACGTGCACCCCGATGTTTATAGCAGCAATGTCCACAATAGCCAAACTGTGGAAAGAGCCAAGATGTCCATCGACAGATGAATGGACAAAGAAGGTGTGGTATATATATACAATGGAATATTATGCAGCCATCAAAAGGAATGAGACCTTGCCATTGGAACGACGTGGATGGAACTGGAGGGTATTATGTTGAGCGAAATAAGTCAAACAGAGAAAGACATATATCATATGACCTCACTGATATGAGGAATTCTTAATTGCAGGAAACAAATTGAGGGTTGCTGTAGTGGGGGGGCGTGGGAGGGATGGGGTGACTGGGTGATAGACACTGGGGAGGGTATGTGCTCTGGTAAGTGTTGCGAATTGTGCAAGACTGTTGAATCTCAGATCTGTACCTCTGAAACAAATAATGCAATACATGTTAAGAAAAAAAAAGAAGAAGAAGAAGGTAGCAGGAGTGGAAGAATGAAGGGGGGGAATTCGGAGGGGTAGATGAACCATGAGAGACGATGGACTCTGAAAAACAAACTGAGGGTTCTAGAGGGGAGGGGGGTGGGAGGATGGGTTAGCCTGGTGATGGGTATTGAGGAGGGCACATTCTGCATGGAGCACTGGGTGTTATGCACAAACAATGAATCATGGAACACTACATCTAAAACTAATGATGTAATGTATGGGGATTAACATAAGAATAAAAAAATTAAAAAAAAAAAGAATATATAAAGACACTCACAACTTAATGATAAAAATATAAATAACCCAATTTAAAAATGGGTAAAGGATTTAAATCTCTAAAATGGATATACAAATTGCCAGTAAGTACAAACAATGCTGAGCACATTATTCATTAATAAATTACAAATCTAAAAATATGTTAAAATGACAGTTCTTATGTTAAGTGTTCTTACCCAACCCCCCTGCCCCAAAAGCAGTTGGTGGTGATGGTTGCACTTACAGCTCTGTGAGTATAATAAAGCCAACTGCAGATTGTAAAAGCATAAATTTTATGGTATGTAAATTATATATCAATAAAACTGATTTTTCTTAAAGCAAATGCAGTGAGGGTAGGAAAATGTGGGCTTTTCAATTAAACAGATTTATTTCACATCCCAGATTCCACGTCTTGTAAACAACTATAACAAGCTAACAATTGCTAAATTACAGATTTCTAAGTATCTACTCTTAGAGTCTGATTCAGTAGGTTTTAGGTAAGGATCACAATTTTGTGTTTAAACACATGCCTTAGGTAATTCTTACAGTTAGAGTTTAGAAAAATGATAGCCTATAGTCTTGCTAAATGTGTGCTCAATAAATAATAGTTTTTCTCTATGTTCTCCTATGCCAGTAAGCCTTTAAGAGAGTGTGTGTTTGTATGTGTTTGTAATGTTTATGATTACTTATGACTATATACACACTCATATACATCAGAGTTTTCATTTTAAAATTTCTAAAAAAATATATACCCTAGTTGCTTAAGAAATTTCAAGGTTTAAAACGGATACATACAATTCTAGCTAATTTCTTTTAGGTTCCAGGAAATTAAATCTGATGCAAACAGACATTAGAATGTAACCACGGCTTGCCACTGACACATTTTACCTTAGAAAGAAGACAACTCTGTAATAGGTTATAAGCACAGTGATCTCAAGCTATTCCTTGATAGAAATTTGTCTTCCTTCCCAAAATACTATATAATTTAGTAAGGTTGGCAGTCTTTGCACAATAGAGGCCAAGTAATTGAATAGCAGGGGTGTTATAGATTTGATATGGAGTGTGTGTGGGTAGAGATGTGTGAACAAACCTGGAGAAGAGCCATATGCAATTTCCCTAAGTGGAGTCAGGATTATCAGCATCACACACTCTCATTAGCACCAAATTTTTATGAAATTTATTTATATGTTATAAAAAATGTAGAGTCAAATATAAATAGACTGGAATAAACATCTGTGATTACTGAAATCAACACATTTCCTCTATTAAATGTGCTTTCCCTGAGGAACATCTTCCTACAGAGTGAAAAAATTATTCCAAACTCCCATTAGGTTTGCATATGAAGAAATAGTCTCTGTCTTTTCTGAAAGACACTTGAATGTCTATCAAAAATAGTATTTATTTCAAAAAAATAAAAGTAGTGTTTCCAAGTTAGTAGATATTTGGCAAAGTTACAGAGAGAAATATGTGCAATGTTCTTTTTGAAATTCATTATCATATCTACTTTTAATTAACTTTATCAATTAATATAAACAGAAGAGCCTGGATGCATATATCAGCCATTCATTAACATTTAACACTCATCTACTCTACCACTTGCTTAGTTTATACATTTAGTTTACTGCCATACTTCACTTTGCTTTCACTCCCACCTTCCAAAAAACACTCATGGTTTCATAAGGGTTGCTTAAAAACATTGAACCTAGAGCCCCTTGGAAATCTGTATTTTACAAGCAGTGTAGAATGAAGACAAGTGAATCACATGGAAAACTGCATAGTTTTTCCTTTCTTTTTTTTTATTCCTTCTGAAAGTCTCTGATAATGCCAGTATTTTTACCAGATTTCAATTATTCACATCATTTTCCTCCCTGAATTGGCAGAAAAGCAGTCTATAATATTGAAACACAGAATACAGGAGGTGTCCTATGATGTGACTAAAAAATATTAAAACAAATTTTATATTTGTATTATATGTGGGTAGAAGCAAAAGAAGTCACACTGAGTTTAGAGCCACAATCAATAAATTATTTTTGATGAGATACTGGTTGAAAGCTAAATACAGTTATTTAAATAGAAATTTGCCATCCTATCTAGCCCTTTTAAAACAAGCATCATGTTTAAGAATGAAGAATACTCGATTCTTTAGGATAGAAAGGAAAATTAGGAATTAGGTATTTGAACTAAATTTCTTGACAATGGGTGAAAGTGAATTGCCCAACATTCTACAGCAAATTAGCGACAGCAAAATTCAGTCCATTGTGACTACTTTAATATCAGACTTGCTTTCCAATTAAGTATATCTTCTAGGAGTCTAAATCAACACATAACTACAGCATTTCATGTTTCCTACCCCTCTCTGGTCAAAGGACACAATTACTGGTCTCTAGAATGTTTAATGGATGACCAATAAGGAAAAAAATATATAAAAAGACATTTTAATAATGCTGACATATGTAGACTTGCTTTTTTCATTTTACTGCTATACTGTATTTATCCATCCTCCTATTGATACATTTTTATTTAGGTTATTTACAATATTTTGCTAAGAAACAGTATGGTAAGGGGTGTTTTACTACATGTTACCTGGTTCACATTTGCAAGATTTTGTTCAGTTCATATACCTAAAAATGGAAATTCTGGGTGTGCAGTGTGTGTATCTTTAATTTTATTTGATATTGGCAGATTACTTTCAGAGATTGATGTAGCAATATACCGTCTCATAATATTGTATTTTTTTAAAGATTTCTTTATTTATTTGGGGGGGTGTAGAAGGAGAGGGAGAGAGGAAACTCAAGCAAACTCTGTGCTCAGCCTAATGCGGGGCTCCATCCCATGAGCCAAAAATCACAACTTGAGCCAAAAATCACAACCTGAGCCGAAACCGAGTAGGACGCTCAACCAACTGTTCCACCCAGGTGCTCCAATAATGTAATTTTTTTAAAAAAAGTATATTTCATGATCATGGAATTGTTGAGTATCTTTTCACACATTTACTGGGCATTTGTATTTCCTACTCTGTAAACTTATTATTAGTTTATTCAATCTATTTATCTTTGGATTATTACTTTTTTCATTTGTGATTATTTTATATTCAAGATCATTTGACTATTACAGGTTTTTGTGAATATTTTCTAAAATTCTGTGGATTGTCTTTTAACCTTTTAAATAGTAATTTAGGGTAATAAATTGCTATCTTAGTATAATCAAATGTGTCAGTGTGTTTTTATTTGATCTGATGCCATTGAAAATATTAACATTTACTTCTAAAAGTTAAAAAATTTTTATTTCTTCCTAAAATTACTCATTGTGTATGTTCTAAAACAGTGAACCAATTTCTGTTTTCCCCAAATGAATAACTAGTTACCCTAACAGTATTTAAAATAAATCTCTTCCCTCCTCATTTGTAATACTGCCTCTGACATATATCAAGTTCCCAAACATGCATGGATCTGATTTTAGATTTTCCATTCTGTTCTATTTGCTATTTGTCGACACATATGTCAATATAATATCTTACTCACTCTGCCTTAAAACATATTTTGATATTTGGTAAAGGAAGCTTTCCCATCTTGTGTTTTTCTTTAAAATTGTTAATTTTTTCTTTATTTCATAAATTTTTTAAACTGCTTTTTAAAATTTCTTGAAAAAAAATCTATTGAGAATTTGGTTGTAATAACATTATTTTTTTAGATCAATTCACAAAAATTGACAGTTTTATAATTTTGAGCCTTCCTATCCCTGTTATTACTCTTTATTAGCCCTCTTTTATATCCAGTAGTAGCATTTTATAATTAATTATATATAGTTCCTATCTATCATTAGAATATTTAATAGAAACAAAGATTTAGATATCTATCAATGTATACATCGTTGTTATACAATATTACTGTTACATATTATATGCAATTATTATATATCATATATATTATTGTTATGATTGGGTTCATAGTCATTTATTAAATAATCTGATTCATTCTGTCTTTTAGATATTCTAGGTAGATATCACTTACCATAGAGTGCTTTTGATTTTTGTACATTATGCTTGTATCATTCTGATTACAGTAGTTTAAAAAATTGTGTTAATATTCTTGAACTTTGTATGTAGACAGTTATATATTTGGTAAATATTCCAGTTGTAACACTATTGCATTCCAGCTTCCAATCTACCCATCTCTGTTCTGCTGCGATGCTGAGGCCTTTGGCACCTGACTTCCTATTTGACCCTGCCTATAGACAGTGCTAGAAAGAGCCTGGAAACCAGTACAGGAAGAAGAGATATGCTCCTTTGTGTTTGTTTGCCATTCTTATTTTGTTTTTTATTTTGATTTTTGTTTATTTCTCTATCAGAGCTTCCTCACCCCAGCAGGAGCTATCCTTCCCAATAGCAGCAGTTAATCCCAATTTTGCTTTCCAACAAATTCCAAATGCCTTTTCAAAAGACTTTGTCCAAGGGCGCCTGGGTGGCTTAGTCATTAAGCATTTGCCTTTGGCTCAGGTCATGATCCCAAGGTCTTGGGATCAAGTCCCACATTGGGCTCCCTGCTCAGTGGGGAGCCTGCTTCTCCCTCTCCCTCTGCTGCTCCCCCTGCTTGTGCTTGCTCTCTGTCTGTCTCTCTCTGTCAAATAAATAAATAAAATCTTAAAAAAAATACTTTGTCCAGTTCACACAGAGTTGCTTCTCTGAGTTCCAAAAAAACAAACAAAACAAAAACAGTAGAAACTGAGCAGCACCCTTTTCTCTGCTTGCCTTTCTTCAAATTTTCACATTAAAATAAAAATTAATTTCATTCCTTCCTATGATCCTGACTGAGACAGCTACTTTCTCCTCTTGGTACTTCAACAATCTAATAGTGACCTCTTACCTCATGACATAATAGTGACTCCTTACCTTATGCATTTCTGTATGTGACTTCTTCTGTATCTTAACCGGATCCAGGTCAACATGGCACATAAAGACAGTCTATAATTTACTTTCCAATTCCTACAGATTTTACTTTTAAATAGTGAGAATAATCATCACTATCATCACTCTTTGCTATAGACATTGTAGCTAATGCCTATAAATTTTCATCACTATTTAGTTTATAGATATTTTGATTATCAGGTGAAGAAAATTCCCTTTGATTTCCAGTTTCCATAGTTTTTCTTCTCTGATTTTTCCCATTTTTTTTTGTTTACAAATGACTATAGATTTTTTTTAATGGATTATTGATTTTGGCATTTATTTGGATGATTTTTCTTTATTCATTCATTCTCTTAGTATATATTGAATAATAATTAGTTCCTGCTCTAGTTCTCCAATGTCAATATCATAATGTCTTAATCACTCCACCGTAAAATGTATCTTAATATGGTAAAGTAAGTTTTTCCATCTTATTTCCCTTCTTTAAAATTGTCAAAGTTATTCTTTATCGTGTTAACTTCCAACTCCCTCAATCTTTGAGTTGAAAAGTGTTATCTGGCTTTCTCTTTTTTTTTCATGCACCTAAGGTAATGTATTTACCTCTGAGGACCAATTTAGTACCATTCTCTAAGACTTCTTTGTATTTCTAAAATCTGTAATGACTCTTGTGATGAACTTATAAACAAATGAATAACTTGCAACTTCATTTTCAAACTTTCAAAAAATTTTATTTTTATTCTGTTTCACTGTATTTTATTAGCTTTTGAGTGTTATTTTTGAATTCATGTTGAATTTCTCATTAGTATTAATTTTATTTTATGTACAATACTTGAATTATTTTGATACTTCTTTTGTAACTTATCAGGTGATCGATTTTTATAAATTGTCCACATATTAATGAAAATAAGTGTATATTTATTTATTAGAATGCAAGTTTTGGTATGCATCTATTAGATAAAGTTTAATTGTATAGTTCAGATTTTTACTTACAAATTGCTTGTCTACTTGACATACTGACTTTGAGTTATGTTTAGTTATCTATTAAAGTTGTAACTTATTTTCTCTTAAGTGTCTCATAAATAAATATAGATATATAATTTTAGATTTAATTTCATGAATGATTGTGATTTTTAAACATTATAGGTAGAAAATCATTCTATTGCTATTTGCAGGCTATTATCCTAATTTTTTAATCCATAAATTATATTTTGTATAAAATTATAACAGATTCTACAGTTTTATTTTTGTTGTGATTATTACACTATATAGTATAAGTTATGATACTATAGCCATGAACATTATTGTACATGTCTCCTGATGGACAAACACAGACAATAGTATTATTTTCTTTATTAGTCAATATTTATTTACATTTAAATACATAATTATGGATTTTGCTCGGATTGATGCATTACTTTACTTTCATCTGCAGACATGTTCCTTCTGTCTATAAACCTTTCTCTAGTACTTTTTTCAGGTGAGTCCTCTGGTGACGAATGTTCTCATTTCTGTTTGCCTGAAACATCTTTATTTTATTTTCATGTTTGAGGGATACTTTCACTGGATATGAAAAAGTAGTTTGTTTCTTATTTTCTTTAAGCATTTTAATTATGTCTTTCCATTGTCTACAGACTTTCACCATTTCTTTTGGTAATTCTTCCATCAGTATTATGACTGTTCATTTGAAGATGATGCGTTGTTTTTTGTTTTTAATCTGGTTACTCTTAAAGTTTTCTCTTTGTCTACAATTTTATCAGTTTATCTATGATGTGTTTATACGAGGTTTTCTTTGTTTTGTGTACATGCTTGAAATTTATAGAGATTTTGAATATTTTGCTCAATGTCCTTTATGAGTAAAATGTTCTAAGATATTATCTCTTCAAATACTTCTTCTGCCTCTCTTTCTTCCACCTCTCTCTCTCTTTCCCTCTCTTCTCTCTCTCTCTTTTCCTTTCTCTCTCCCTTTAAATTGGTATTCCAATTGTGTATATGCATGTTCCTGGTTTCATTCCATGCCATATGTATCACTTGCATTTCTCTTATGTTCTCATATCTTTTTTCTGTATCTCAATAATTATTTTATACTATTGTATCTTCCATATCACTAATTCTCTCTTCTGTATTGTCTGTTAGTTTACTTGACTGCTGTTTAATTTTTCAAAATTTCTGTTTAAACATTGTAATACATTCCTGTTTTTTTGATGAAACAATCATGAGTTGTATTACATTTACTGTATTTTATCATAATATCATAATATATTTTTGAATACTGATATCATAGTTCATTTGAAGTTAGTTGACTGATGACTCCAACATATAAAATGTTTTTGGATCTGTTTCTATTATCTTTTTTTCCTCTTGATTTTTTATATTTTAGCCTGGCTCCTGGCATGCCTAATAATTTATTATTTAATCAGATACTGTTTATGTATAAATATATATACATATGCGTTGAATGATGTTATATTACTCCACAGAGGATTTAATCTTCTTTTGTCAGGAAGATAATAGTGAGCAAATCTCCTGCCCCAGATAAGAGTGGTCCATTTTAAGTTTTTCCCTATTCCTAGGAATATAACCTTCCATAGCATGAGACTTCTATGCTATATAGAGTAAAGCCTTCTACATAACAGTGAGATTGCATCTTTTTACTATTCTGGGCTGTAACTCTACCAGAACATTAGTCTTACTTTTCTTAGCACTGTTTTCACAAAGAAGTTACCCACCACTCCTGCTATGGCTCAGAAAATGAGGCTGGCTCTGACCTCTCTTCTCCAGGATAGTTCTTTAAGTCACATTCCCCACACGGGAATTAAAATGGCTGCTCACAGCCCTGGATACCTGCTCATCAATGTCCTTGGTTTTACTCACGACTTCCACTGTTTCTGGGACATGAGGATGATTACCTGCTGATCTTAGCAATATTATTCTGATTTTTCTCTGTGTATTCTACCTGTCATTACTGCATGTTTTGAGTGAATTCATGATCAATGATGTTTTCTATGTTTATTTTTCTATTCTCTCCCCATTCTGGTCTTGTAAATTTTGGGGAATTCAGGTATATTTTACATGAAGTTTGCATGAAGTTATGTTCATTATATATATTACATTATTAAACAATATATGTTAATGATATAATTATATAAACAAAATGTTGGCAATCCTAATTCAACAGCATATTAAGAGGATCATACATCATGACCCAGTGGGATTTATCTTTGGGTTTCAAGGATGGTTCAACATATGCAAATCAATGTTATGTGTCACACTAACAATATGAAGGATAAAAATCACATGATTATCTCAATAACTACAGAAAAATCATTCAACAAATGCAACACCCTTTCATAATAAAACTTCTCAACAGATTAGGTATAGAAGGAAAATACCTCAACACAAGAAAGGTCATATTTGACAAGCTCACAGCTAATGTCACATTCAACAGTGAAAAACTGAAAAGTTTTCTAACATTTGGAATAGGCAAGGATTTCTAACATTTGGAATAAAGCAAGGATGCCACTCTTACTACTGCCATTTAACATAGTATTATAAGTCTTAGCCAGAGCAATTAGGTAAGAAAAATAAATAAAATGTATTGTAAAGGTAAAGTAAAATTATCTCTGTACCAAAGCAATGTACAGATTCAATGCAATCTCTATTAAACTTCAAATGGCATTGTCACAAAATAGAAAAAAAAATGGTGCTAAATTTATAGGGAGCCACAAAATACCCCAAATAGCCAAAGCAATCTTGAGAGGAGAATAAAGCTGCAGGCATCATACTTCCTGATTTCAAGCAATATTATGAAGCTATATTAAACAAGACAGTATGGTATTGGCATAGAAAATAGACATAGAACGTAGAGCAATGAAACAGAAAACAAAGCCCAGAAACAAAGCCACACATACATGGTCAACTAACCATTGACAAGGATACCAAGAATACACGATGGAGAAAGATAATCTCTTTAATAAATGGTGCTGTGGGAAAACTTGATATCTACATGTAAAAGAATGAAATTGAACCCTTATTTTTTACCATATGCAAAATTAACTCAAAATGTATTAAAGACCTCAATTTAAAATCAGAAACCATAAAACTCATAGAAGAAAACAGGGGAAAACTCTTTGGAAAAAAAAGGTCTTGGCAATGATTTCTTGAGTATGACACCAAAAGCATAGGCAACAAAAGCAAAAATAAACAAGTGGAAGTGCATCAAACTGACACCTTCTGCACAGCAAAGGAAACAATCAGAACAATGAAAGGAAAACCTATGGGAGGAAGAAAATATTTATAAACTCCCTATCTGGGAAGGGGTTATTATCCAAAACATACAAGGAACTCCTACAACCCAACAGAAAAAAAAAACAAATAACCTGGGCACCTGGGTGGCTCAGTTCTTAAGCGTCTGCCTTCGGCTCAGGTCATGATCCCAGGGTCCTGGGATCGAGCCCCACATCCGGCTCCCTGCTCAGCGGGAAGCCTGCTTCTCCCTCTCCCACTCCCCCTGCTTGTGTTCCTGTTCTCGCTGTCTCTCTCTGTCATATAAATAAATAAAATCTTTAAAAAAATAAAAAAATTAAAAAAATAAAAATAAATAACCTGATTAAAAAATGGACAGAGGAACTGAATAGACATTTTTTTCCAAAGACACACAAATGACCAACAGATGTATGAAAAGGTGTTCAACATCACTGTCAGGGAAATGCAAATCAAAACCACAACACAATACTACTTCACATCTGTTAGGATGGCTTCTATAAAACAAAAGAACAATCAAAAAATCCAAAACATAATAACCTTTGGTAAGACTGGAGAAACAGAAAACTTTGTACATTATTACAGGAATACAAATTGATATAGCCAGGATGGAAAACAGTAGGGAATTTCTGTAAAAAAATCAAAATAGAACTACTATATAATCCAGTAATCCCATTTCTGGGTGTATATGCAAAGGAATTGAAATCTAGATCTTGAAGAGATATCTGCAGTCCCACGTTCATTGCAGCATTATTCACTGTAGCCAAATATGGAAGCAACCTAAATGTCCATAAACAGACAAATAAAGAAAATGTGGTACATATCTATACAATGGGATATTATTCAGCCTTAATAAAGAAGGAATTCCTGCCATTTGCTACAACATGGATGAACCTGGAGCACATTATGCTAAGTGAAACAAACCAGACACAGTAGGCAATCGTTTGCATATTCATTTAACAAGGGTGGTTTTGTTGAAAGAGGGAGATTCTGAATCACTTGAATGAGACTTGACTGATATGGAGCCTTTGTTGGTTTTTAAACTTGAAGGGCATGAAGGGGTGGGGGATGGGGGGTGGGGGGTGGGGAGGGTAGGAAGAGATTGAAATGAAAATAGATAAATCTAAATTCCTTCACAAATTATACAGGCTTTTTTTTTTTTTAAATCTAGTTCCTATTACCTGACCTGTTTAGATTAACCTTTGCCCACAACTTTTTTACACATTTTCATAAGGTTTCAAGATACTTAATAAACATAAATAGAATAATTTAAACTAAATCCAAAATTAAAGAACTACTTATGGTTCCCAGAACACATCATATTCACTTACATTTCTATATATTTTCCTCATGAGTCTCTCTGTCAACCTTCAAATACACTGCCAAGCCAGTAAAAATGTAACCTCCTTGTAGCTTTTCTTAACTCATTCAGTTACATGTGGGAGCTTTTTACCTACATCTCAATAATTTGCCATATTTACCATCATTGAGACAATTTTGCTCTGTAACTGTTATAAGTAATATTATTTTGGAGAAATTTCCATGAGAATTATGAGGAAAGGATACATTTTGAAAATCTGAAAACATAGGCATTTGGTTACTGATGACGAATGTTTAAACTGGAAGCAAATTTAAAGTATTTTGTTGTGAGAACAGGTTAAATATATAAAGCCATAATACAATGTGAGGTAGGTGGAAGGATCACATGAGAAGCATATGTTCTTGTTGGGTTTCCTCTTGTTACTTTGACCTAAATCATATCATCTCACTCATTGTTCAGGTTCTTCCAGCTAGCGGGAAAAATATAGGTGTTCCATATTTCTGAATACATGAGATACGCATATTTGCTTTAAAAAACTTGATAGGAACAACTTAATAGGAACTGCATTTACTGGATAGGTAGTCATTTATAAAGTTTGTCACCCAGGTGAAACTTCAAGTTTCTTTTCTTCAATTGTTTAAAATGTAAGAAATTGTTAGACAAATATTCATTGTTTCACATCAAAAGTGACTTCTCAAATACTCAGATATTCTTTTAATCAATTAATATGTGATAATTAATTCCTTTCAGATATATTATCCAAAACCCAGAATAAGAGTTTAAACTGAACTTTAGGGGGTTTTGATTTATAATAAAATAGATTGTTTTAAAAAGAAGATGCAAGTTAATCCACTTATTGTTTGCTTTAGAACTAAGTTTGCCTCATCTTAATTTTTCATTCTTTTATTTAAATTTTATATCTTATTATCTTGTGTTTGACTCTTTTGTCTTCAATATAAAGTAATAAATCAGTAAAGAAAATTGTGAAAATAAGTAAAAGTAGAGAAAGACATAAAAATAATTTGTAATAACATTAATCAATCAATACTTTTATATATCTAATGTATCAAATTATTCCTAGTTCTTTTTTCTACACACCCATTGCACAATTTGACACTTGACACTTCAAACTAGGTTCATACTTGGAAATGAAAACTTCAAATAGTATTTATTAGAGAATGATATAAACACAACTGTCAAAACCATAGAAAGTTGTCCTCTCTCTTTTCTTACAACTTCTTAAGTTATGAAGGTAAAATAAAATGCAATTAGAATAATCCACTAAGAGCTTTATTTGCCACCTGCCATTCTCTGAATGCCTGCTGATAAAAGTGAGTTTTTAACTTGCAGATTTTTCTTGATAGACTGGAATTAGGAAAGTTTCCCTCTAAAGTGAGTGCTCCAGCTGCCACATGGGGATAAATATAGAACCAATCAAATCAAAGTTTGGCAATATGGAAGTAAAAAATGCATTTGATCTATCCCAAAGATTTGTTATTTGCATAGAAATAAAATCATTAACTCATTTGTTTTTTAAATTTTCCAAAGCTTAATTATGGTTTATTTGATATTTGACCTGATTGTCTCTCACCTCCGCTAGAAAGGCAGATTTAACTGAGTTGTTCCTATGATTCTGGCTACTTATGGGTGGAACTGCTTGCAGCCATAAACCCAGGTTGCTATGGCACAGTGATGAATCACATTGCTTCCTGGTCTATACAGCCGGACAGCGTATGAGAGTCACATGATTTTAGCAGCCCTGGGCAGGGTCATGAAACCTCAGGTTGGAATAAGCAAAACTCTAATTCTTCCAGGAACTACAGTGTGTAAACTAGAGCTTGTTTTTGAAAAATCTAAACAGTAATTCTTTTAGTTTTTCTAAGGGGGCAAAATTATCTCTACAGGAATGCTGACCCCAGTCCACCATTCTTTAAAAAGATGATTGGCATACAGAAACATTCTATCTGCATCAGAAAGCTCTGTGCTGTGAAGCTTTTTAAAATTAAGAAACCACCTCTAAAGGCTAGTTTCATGAAAGTCTACATGGCAATTTTTTGTCATTACTCTTGACATTTCTACATATCATGACTAATGTCAAGGTTTCTATGGGGAAGATTTGCTGGGTTGAGTCCAGCCAAAGAATTTAAGTTCAAATGTTAAATTGGATACAGATTAGGTTAGTTTTCAGTGGGACCGGCCCTAAGGACGCAAGGTGATGTGGGCACTCAGCTACCTTCCTGCTATCTCTCAGAAGTAACTGCTGCCTCCTCACCAAGCTGAGTATTTCAGAAAGTAACCTTCCCCATACCTCCACCATGTGCATTCGTGTGTGTGTCTGTGTGTTCATATACCATCCTCCCCACTACTCTCTCCTAGATAAAGACAAATGAACATCAAGGAAATTTTTACTTTTATTTTTGGCATTGTTTCAAAACTTCTCAGTAAAAAAAAAATTGTCTGAATGAATGCATGATGTCACGTGTCAGTTATTTTTTAAACTACATACCCAGGTGCCCCAAGAGAGGAGGTACTGGGTTGTCCTTGCTATTGCTGCAGTTTTCGCCCTGGCAAACATAGATCATTTGCTTCCTCCACTTAAGTTATATGAGTAAGTACTCCAAGTTCATGTTTTTAAAGAAAGCAGAGACAGACAAGTGAAGAAATAGAACTAGAGTTATGAAATGGGAGAGGAGAAAATAAATGGAAAAGAAAAGAATATATATATAGGGGTGTCTTCAGATCATCAGTAATCTCCCCAGGAGTCAACCATGCTAAGAATATAATGCACCCCTCTACCAGGAAAGAAAACAACAAGATATTTTTCGATTCTGCAAGAGATGATATGGGACCTTGAAAAGCACTCATTTCTAGTAGCATCTATCCTGAGATTTGAAACTTGCTTCATAAAGTTCAAGACCTAAAATTTTGTGTAGTTGATCGATAATTCACTTCACTTCAGAGAACCACTCTGCAATAATGACCCAGGGATTCAGTCTTCTCTTCATGCAGAGATTTTTAATACATGGATCACATTTTATGAGCAATAACTCATTAATCTTTGCAATAACCATATTCAGTTAAACATTATTATCCCACATTATAGGTAAAGTGGTTGAAGGGAGTTTTTGACTTGCTGAAGGTCAAACTGAAATCAGAAGCAGGAGTGGGATGAGGTATGAATGTGATTCCCTGACTCCAAATCCTAACTCACAGTAATACATAGAAAAGGCCAACTTTTTTACTTTCATTTTTTTTGCCTCCCTCAAAACTTGCCCTTATTATGTAATTATAGCTAAAATGTCATCATGCCTTTTCAATAAACTGTTAATAAGGAAATCTCAACTAGAGGCTTCCTCTTCAATATTAAATATCACTGCAAAGTAAAATTATGTTTTTCTAAATGAGTTTTAAGTTTTAAAATATCAGCTACAATAAATATGAGGCTTTATATTTAAGACATATGGAAATCATCTTAACTGTTGACTAGGTGCTTAGAAAATTTCTGTATAGAGAGACACCAGAAGAAATGTGAAGTATGACAGAGAAACAGTGGCAAAGAGTTAGGTAAAGAAAAGAAAAACAAGATATCCATGAGTTTCTTTCAAACCTTAAAAAAAAAGAAAAAAGCTGTGCAAAAGTTTCTCTCACTGATGAAATGAGCTCTTTACATATAAATTATATTGTAATAACAGAGCTCCTGGGTGGAAAAGAGTTCCTTCTCCTGCTGACAAAAATTAAAATAATCACAGATGGCTAATGATCAAAAATACTGACTGACAGCTCTGAAGTATAAGTATTCTCGCTAAATGGAGAATATTCTCAGCGTTTCTCAAGCCAACACTTAAAGCTGGTTTAATAGCACCATAAAGCTTTTTCCAACCACACATTCATATACAGGGAATGTCTATTTTATTTTGGAAACTACCATATAGACTCAGAGAGCTCCTTTAAAAAGTTAATGTAATTCTTTGTCTCTGTGATTACTTTCATAATTTGGGATAAAATGCAAGAATTCACTAGGGAAAGGAAGTCCATAATGCTTCCTTACATGGTATGAAAAACCTTTATAATTCAAGCATTGGGAATCCAGTCTCCTCTTTTAAGCTATAGGTGGGAATGGGGGGCGTGGGGAGGAGGAATCTCCCCAGCAGAAATAGCTAAGTCTTTATAAATATGTCAAACAATGCCAATAATAATAACAACTAATAGTTATTGAGGACTTGCTTTGTGTCTAACATTCTTTTAAGCATGTTATTTATTTACTTCGTTTAATTTAAACAAATACCTCAATGAAATACATCACATTATTTACTCACTTTTCTTAGATGAGGAAACCAGAATTAGAAAAGTTTTAAAAAGTGACCAGGGTCACATTACAGCTGATGAGTAGTTGAACAGGGGCTCAAACTAGTCTCTAAGCCTGGTACTTAATTGCAACATTGCCAATGTATTTATTATATTAATAGGATATAAATTTAAGAGGAACCACACTGAGACCAACAACAAAATGTCCCGTTCTCTATCACTTTAAAAGGACTTGCAAAATCACTTGATTTTACAATCACCCAATAAAAAAAAAGTACAGTGTTCTTGTATCTAATAATGATTAAACTGTGACTTAAAATTTAATAGTATCCATTTATTTATTTGTGAAATCAAAAGACGACTAACACATTAAGTGCCTGTAAAGTTCTTGTTTTGAGAGATTCAAATACATATAACACTCTTTCTGCCTTTTTAATGTTTACATACTATATGGAGACATACATGGTATATATGTATTATGCATCTATGCACATGGATGATTCATATAAGATGTGTATGCCGGGGCTAAGGTACTGAGTGGAGACAGTAATCCATGCTACCTGGTCAGTGTTTACCAAAGAAGGCACCACATATAGGTAAGAATAAAGTAAGGGCAGCACATATAGAAAAGGTTTTGAGGGATGGATGGAAATTTGCTAGAAGAGAAAGTTGAAAAAAGATGATCTTAGTGACTGAAGTAGTTCTGCACGTGCTAAATATGCCTATTGAATTAATAATCACATTTTCCATATCCATCTTGGTAAATTAGAATCATAGATGTACAAATTCCTTTAAAAATATAGTCACATTGTTTTGTTTTGTTTTTTTTTTTAGATTTTATTTATTTATTTTGAGAGAGAGAGAATGAGAGACAGAGACCATGAGAGGGAGGAAGGTCAGAGGGAGAAGCAGACTCCCTGCCGAGCAGGGAGCCCGATGCGGGACTCGATCCCGGGACTCCAGGATCATGACCTGAGCCGAAGGCAGTCGCTTAACCAACTGAGCCACCCAGGCGCCCAAAAATATAGTCACATTGTTAACAAAACAAATGTGGGATATCATAAGCAAGAATCCTTTTTAAAGTAATTTTTTCAAAGAGTCTTTGCAAATCAAATCATAAGAGTGGCAAGAGCAGAATTTTTGGAACAAAACCTGCTGTTCTTAGCACTGGATGAAAGAAATGCAAGTTAGTAACCATTTAAATGGCTGCTTTCTTATATCCGTGCCAGAATTGCTTATAATGTGCGATTTCTTCATTTGGATGTTACTTGTTTCAACTAAAACATTTCCAAGTCAACTCACTGTATTTCACAATACACTGAAATGAGTAAAAGTATTAAAAGCATGCCTGAGGCGACAGAAACTTTGAGGTTAATTTCCATTTCTTCAAGTATATTTGATGCATGATGTGACAAAGGAATCCTAATTAAGGTTGAAATCCTGAATACTAAATAAATTAGAAGTGCCACTACATTCATCTTTCGCGGTGATAATACTGCCACTTCTACTTCTCTTTAGCCTAGCCCTTGACTTTTTGGGAAACCTTTTCTTGGGTGTTTTCTTCCTCTATCACTTTTGCTGAGAGTAGATCATGAGTATCCTACCTAGTTTTATTCAAGCCAAAATCTACAAAGCCTGTCTCTCTTTGTTCTTTTTCTTCTCACTTACTCATCTTTATCAAAAGCAAACATTTCATTTTATATCTAATCTCAAAAATGGCCTCACCTCTCTTAGGGCACTTCCTATTTCTTCTCACATTATACTATCTACAGGCAAAATTATATGATCTCTAAGGATCTTTTAACTTTTTCTAAGAAATAAAACATAAAGCAGTTATAACAGTTTAAATAAACCTCTGCTATTTAATGATACCATTTTCATAGTTACTATTATTATCCATTATTCGTATGAGTCAAAAAGTAAGGGTGCAAATTGTTTCATCTCTCACTAGCTGAGGAACCTTGGGCAAGTTACTTAATATTTATATAACTCGAGTATCTTGATTTTGAACCTCCCTGTCAATCATGGAAGAAAACCCATTGGCTCATTATTTTAAATATTGTCCTCTGAGGGGCGCCTGGGTGGCTCAGTCATTAAGCGTCTGCCTTGGGCTCAGGTCATGATCCCGGGGTCCTGGGATCGAGTCCCGCATCGGGCTCCCTGCTCGGCAGGAAGCCTGCCTCTCCCTCTCCCACTCCGCCTGCTTGTGTTCCCTCTCTCGCTGTGTCTCTCTCTGTCAAATAAATAAAATCTTAAAAAAAAAAAATACTGTCCTCTGAGATAATTTAGTCTAGAGCAATCAAAACTTATATTCACAAAAATGACCAGTGCATGGTTTATAGCACCTATATTCATAAACATAGTCATCAAAAGCTGTCCTTCAAAAGGTGAATGGATTTACAAATGGAAACCCAACTGTATAATGGGGTACTATTCAACATGAAACAGGATGGGCTTTTCTTTTCAATTTGATTCATTTCAAACTAGTATAAATTAATTCTAAAATCTGATCCTTGATTTGGTTATTGGAGTATTTTCAGTTGTGCTTTGACAACTCGTCTATGCAAATCTTCTCTTACAAGTGTCAATCTTATGATATCTCGACACAAATCAAGTATAACTGACCAAATTCAAGTTACAAATTGAGATGTCCTGTAACTGCAGAAGACCCTACATTTCAAGACTCACAGAGAATAAAAGGATATAACACATCTTAGTCACTTTTCTGATGTGGATTACATTTTGAAATAAAATTTTGATTTGGGGCATTCAATAAAAATGTTATAAAAACCAAAACCAAAAAGGTGAGATTGTCTTTATTTTCTTTTATTAATCAGTCTTTATCAATCTATCAATCAGGTCTTGATTTTGAAGTTATATGACCTTTATCAAATAAATTGGAAGGCTTTCCAGTTTTGCTCTTAAATAATTGCAGTAATTTTGAAATTACCTATCCTTTAAATTAAAGAGACCTTAACTGGAAGTCCATCTGATCCTGGTGCCCTACACAAATTTGTACTGTGCTAATAGATTCATTCAGACTTTAATTTCTTGTTATGCCAATATTGACATTTTACATTTAAATGGAAAATCATACTTATCTTGATTTTCAAATTGCCACAGGTTTGCTCACAATGTTCAAGCAGAATTGTTTCAACCTCCT
>NW_023270451.1:30323669-30339228 GCF_011800145.1 Mirounga leonina | reverse complement strand
TTTCTATTTTTCTATTTCTATATTTGTAACCAGTGTTTGGATTTACTCTTTATTTCCATCTTATTTATTTACTTGGCAAACTCTTATATAGCATTTACTTCATGCTAAGAATCGTTTAAGCACTTAACAAATATTGGTTGTTTAAATTCTTTATAATAATCTTATGAGATACTATTATGATCCTCAGTTTATTGGTAGAGAAACAGAGGAACTAGTTATTTTGGATTTATCTTTTAGTATAGCACTTTCTTACTATTTCTATCAAGACCAATGTCTAAATGCTTTACAGGTTTTGAGATATTTCTTCTATTTGTACCTCTCCATACCACTAATTTCACTCCACTCTCTTCAGTGTCTATTTTCATTGCACTTGTTTACTATTTTTTAAACTCAACAATTATAGTATTTAGACACAGAATGATGGCTTTGTGTTTTCCTTAGTGCTTAAGATCACGCATTGTCTGTCCAAGTTTTCCTCTGTCTCCTCCAAAAGGCTTTTGTGTTGGCTGATCTTCTTCTCAGGCTACTGAGCTCCTTAGTTATATTGTTAAATGTCGCTGCTTTTAATGTCATTGTTAGCTTCTGCTAATTGGAAATATCTTTCATGTAATTATCTCTCAAATGATAGAAGGAGATGGATCCTCTATCCCTTTAGCAGCTGCCTCTATCTTCATTGATCCCTAGCCCATCCTAGCTGGAGAAAACATGCCAGGTCCGAATGTTCCTTCTACCATCCTAGTCTCAGGAATAGGGAGTTTCAGCACACAAATTCAGCTCCTACTCAGTCTCTTGAGTTACTGGGAGCCTATACATTTTCATGCAGGGTCAGTATACATCCAAGGTGTAAATTGTGTGTGTGAGAGAGATGGAGGGCTGTCTGGATTTGGTGATCCTCAAGAATTTGAGCACCTAGCTCTTCTAGTACTATATTTAGAACCTTACATTGGAGACCTCTGTATCTTTAGACTTATAAAAGGCAAAAGCCTGGCAACCACCATCCCTACACCAGCAGTTTCTATCATGATCACACATGCCAGGTTGACCAGATCCCTCTAGTTCAAGAGTGGTGAACAATCAAATATGGGAGTATGGGAGATACATTTAGAAAAGGCTACCTTATTTCCAGAATCCTCTTTTTAATAAATCTTAAAAGAGAAGACACAGTTTTTTTTAATATAATAAATTAATAATAAATAAATGAAATCTTTAAGAAATTATAATAATATGAATCCAGAATACAATAATATTAACAAAAACTGGAGCATGGCAAGACAGGTGGGAAGAAGTAGAGTACCAGTCTCCGTCTTTTACATAAGAGGGAATCAATAAATATGGAATCATCCATAATACTGATAATTAAAGAAATACAACATAGAGCATGTTTTTTCAAACATAAACCCTACTAGAATTAGAAAGAAGATGTAGATATTTAAATTTCTATATAAAGTTTCAGAAACACATATCTTTCAGAAAACATTTATCAGTCATTAGCCCTTGGTATGATACTACTACTTAACAGAAGTGTAACAATCATATTGACTCTACCAATAATGGGCAATTACTATGGATTTGACTTCTGCTTCTTTTTTTTTATTGTGTCCCTGCCAATACCGTCATCCCTGGACTTAACTCAATATCACATTAGCACAGAATTTTCACTTAGCATTGGCTATGATGAAGGAACATACTTTACAATAAGAGAAGAGAGAAAATGAAGTAGGAGGATACAGAAAGAGACACAGTAGCAAATTAGGTTTTACATAAGAATATAAACTTCCATCTTTTTAAAGCCAACAAGAGTTTGAGTTACAGCATTGAACCTATAACTTAAAAAAATCAGAGTATACACCTCTGTGGATTTTCATTTAATTAGATTATTTTGTATGGCAATTGTGTACATGGATATAAAGGTTTAAATGCTAAAAGTCAAAAACTGTTATACTACATATGTCAATCATACTGAAGTGCAGTCCAAGAAAAACAGGAAAAACAGCCCTTTTTATAATCTTCTCTGAGGGAGCAACGTAAGGGAGTCATGTGACCTTTACCTTCCTATGCACTTTGAATGAAGAATGAGGACTTGGCAGAAAAGAAGTCAATCTACAGGCAGGCCAGTTATCCGTGATTAGGAATGGAGCAAAAATTTTGAGGACAGTAATTAGCTGAGTTAATCGGAATGCCCATTTCAGAATTAAGGAAAGTACTAGCCCCATAGATAATGTGAAGAGAAGCAAAAATAGGAAAACTGACACATAAGAAGATTATTATGGAGACATGACAGATAAGGGGAAAATTTCCCTTTTATTTAATTCTATAGGTGTTGGAACCCTAAAGTGAAGAGTCATAAAATTCTGAATTCTGAGAATTGCTTTGAATGCAGATGACCATCCACAGGATCCCTCTCTCTTATAGTTCTTATGCTTTGATACATCAGATCACCTTATCTAGTGTTAATAAATTTCCTCCATTATTTGAAGAAAATAAGTCTCTGTTTCTTCCAATTTAAATTAAAACAGAAAAATAAAAAGCAACAAAGCAGCATAAAATTCAAAATTAAAATATGTAACAGAGTAAGGGTAAAACCTATGAAATGTACCAATAAATCTAAATAGATATAACCACTTGAATCAAATGTAAAAGCAATATTTCAGCAAAAATCAAAAATCCGAGCTGAGAATCTTCACATAATAGTAATGACAGTTATTAGCTAAGCTGAAATGTGGACCAAGAGGATATTTTATTTTTTTATTTTTTTTTTTGTTTTTAAAGATTTTATTTATTTATTTGACAGAGAGAGAGATAGAAAACAAGCAGGGGGGACAGCAGGCAGAGGGAGAGGGAGAAGCAGGCTCCCCAGGAAGCAGGGAGCCTGATGCCAGGCTAGATCCCAGGACCCCAGGATCATGACCTGAGCTGAAGGCAAACACTTAACTGACTGAGCCACCCAGGCACCATCCCAAGAGGATATTTTAAAATTCATCTTCCAATAATGCAGTGTAGCCATATCTGCATTGAGAGACAGATAGTAGTAGCCAGAGAATCTGGCATGAGGGTGTAATGAATTGGCAATACCTTTTCTTTCTTTTCTTTCTCTTCTTTCTTTTCTTTCTTTCTTTCTCTTTCTTTTAGCAAACTGGACTTTCTAAATGCCTAAGAAGCAGAACAGCACAGGAGAAGGTTATGCAAAACAGTAACTACTGCTTCATATCACAAAGCAGACTTCCTGTGCACAGTGTTGCTAGGTACACTAAACAGTAATTAGTTCTTTTTGAGCACTGCTCACACATATAGAAAGTCATCATCATGAGAATATTCTTAAAACACACAAAGAAGAAGTAATGGTAAGTTTTAATTCAAAGAAAAATGAAACGTTTCTCAATTACTGCTGATCAAATTCCAAAACTCATTTCACATTTTTCTTTCCTCTCTCTCCCATCTCTCTCTCTTTGTGTGGAGTCAGTAAATAAAGGATTAACATGAGAAAACCTTTTCAAATAACCCATTATTTAGTTTTGACTCTTGCTAGGAGAGAGGGGAAAAGGGAGAAAGAGGGAAAGTGGCAAAGTAGGAGAGGGAGAACGCCTGAATACCTCCACAGGATGGATGAAATACTCAAGAGAATTCCGGGCCTTCTGCATCCTGAAAGGACCAAGGAAGGGCCTAGTAGTCTCTAAAGTTACGGACTGTCACACCTTTGATCAGTTTCAGGGTTTTTGCATGAAATGCCACTTTCACATTTGATTTGGAAAAGAATATTGAACTCTGTGTAAATATGAAACCTTTGAGACTGTACCATCTGGAGCTAATATTTGAAGTGATTTACACATAAGACAGAAAAAGAGAATCCACATGAAATTATGTTTTAAAATTTTTTAACGGATTAACAAAATGTGTTTACTGACTCCAAATTGTACCCAGGTTGTTAATTAAAATATATTCCTTTAGGGGTGCCTGGGTGGCTCAGTCATTAAGGGTCTGCCTTTGGCTCAGGTCATGATCCCGGAGTCCTGAGATCAAGCCCCTCATCGGGGTCCCTGCTCCACGGGAAGCCTGCTTCTCCCTCTCCTACTCCCCCTGCTTGTGTTCCCTCTCTTGCTGTGTCTCTCTCTGTCAAATAAATAAAAAATCTTTAAAAAAAATACAATATATTCCTTTAGGGGCGCCTGGGTGACTCAGTTGGTTAAGCATCCAACTCTTGATTTTGGCTCAGGTCATGATCTCAAGGTCGTGAGATCAAGCCCTGTGTTGGCTCCATGCTCAGCTCAGAGTCTGCTTAAGATTCTTTCTCTCCCTCTTGCTCAGCTCCTCCCCTGGCTCTCTCACTCTCTCTTTCTCTCAAATAAACAAAAATATCTTTAAAAATAAATGAATAAATAGAATATATTCCTTACATTCTTAGTTGTTGCAATGATTATTAAACAAAAGTAACTCAGAATTTCAAGTATGGGATATCACTTGACTTTTGCTTTTTGGCATTAATGATCATTTGACTATTTTCTACTCTAAGTTTTCTCTCTCCCCATTCTATATATGTCTTCTACTAAATGACATACATGTGCTAGGATTTGGGAAGCCAGTAGTAAGTGTTTCTAGACAATGGTCTGTACCTTTTGGGGATAAGAAATTAGCTAATAAAATAGTTATTAACCAACTATTCCCCCATTTATATAAAACATATGCTCAGAAACAGTGGTACATAGTGCTATAATAACAAATGTTAGAGGAAATTGACTTACTGAGAAGTCACCAGAGACTTTCCAAAATTGGTGATTATTATGCTAAAATTACTGTCTAGATCTTATTATTCCTATATCTTTCCACAGAAAGTGTATCAGAGCCAGGTCAAGTCTTATACCAGATGTTGCCACTGTTGTTATAAAACACTAAAACCATATGAATGAAGATATGTCAGCTGTATCCGGAGCCATGGGTCAGCTTCAAAGTGTGGGACTTTCCCATTGCTTATTTTTATAAGAAGAATTTCAATAAAGACTAATTACTGATGTCATATTTGTTCATCAGAATTATATGATGATTGAGTGAACAGGACCATTTTAGTGATTTGGAAAATTCTGTATGCTGTTCTGACAGTTCACTCTTATTCTTCATGTGGAAACTTACAGAAGAAGAATGCTATGTGATTTCCCAATCCAGGAAGTATTTAAGTTACTGATGAATCACTTTAATTTTTCCACTTGATTCCTACTAAATCATGGGAGTTCAGACATAGAAGATCCTGTTTAGTGTATAAACTGCATGGCTGCCCTGTTCCCCAACATCCCTTACACACATGCATAAGCAAATATACACATAAGGTCTTGTCTTTTGCCCCAGTATGTGCCCAGATACATCAAGGCAATTTAAAGGAGTTTCCAGCTGGATTTCCAGAACTCTAGTATACTTCCAGGTAGTCGAGAGGCTCAAAAAAACATAAGGAACTCCATTTTTGTTTAATCTCTTTTCTGCCTTCTCCCATATTTGTTTATTCATAAGGTTGGTGCCCTATGTTGTTTGAGTGCTCTTCCAGGGGTGATTGGAGCCTTATATTCTTTCCTTCTGTTGCTGATAGAAAGGTAGTTTTTCTGACTCACAATAACAATCAAGAGTTCCTAGGATCCCCCTAATTGAATCAAGTCAGATGCCAATGACTCTCCTGGGGGATGGACATGTTGATTGGTTTCAGGTATCAAGCCCACCTCCAGAAATGTAGTGGCTGCTTGATGAAGATGAAGACTTGAAGGGAAATGTGGGTGCTGTTAGAAAAATAAAAGGGTAGAACGGATTGCAGAGGGAGGCATCTACAACATCCATCTTACCACAGAAATGGGCTTCCGTCAGGATCAAAGAAAGGGAAATACTCAAATAGTTTATCATGAAATTTTCTTCTAGCAAATTCCTAGGATACCTAACTTTCCCACACAATGGGGAACCCAAATTGACAGTTACATCTACTGCCAATATATATATATTGATATATATATTAAACCCTTGTCTGCCAATGCCTTGTAGTACTCAATGCCAGGTATGTTCACTTTTAACATTTTACATTCATAGATTTTAAATTATTTGCTTGTTAATTACTGGATCAACAATGCCATCACATACTCAAAACATCCAATTAGAGAGTCACTGGCAATTTTGAATGGGGAAATGTCCAGCCAGTTTTTCAGTAGCTATAAAATGGGATTTATAAAATACCCAAAGTTATTATTTTGGGGGAATTGAAGAATGCATTCTTCACTTCGCAGACAGGTATCTGTCCATTACAGTGTTGCATTTGCAAAGAATAGATCTGTGAATGGCTGTGCAATATAACAAAGTAGAAATTCCAAGGAAGTACAGGATAGCTTACAAGTCATGCCTTGACTATACCTAACAGAATTCTTATGGCAAAAGTATCATTTTGGTTAAGACTAGTAAACCTTAAAATGCAATATATGTTAGGAAAAAAAAAAAAGAAGAAGAAGAAGAAGAAGAAGGTAGCGGGAGGGGAAGAATGAAGCGGGGGAAATCGGAGGGGTAGACGAACCATGAGAGACGATGGACTCTGCAAAACAAACAGGGTTCTAGAGGGGAGGGGGGTGGGAGGATGGGTTAGCCTGGTGGTGGGTATTGAGGAGGGCACATTCTGCATGGAGCACTGAGTGTTGTGCACAAACAATGAATCATGGAACGCTTCATCTAAAACTAATGATGTAATGTATGGGGATTAACATAAGAATAAAAAATAAATAAAAGAAAAAAAAATACCAGCACTGACAATAACACCTACTGGTTATGAATGAATAAAAATGATATTTAAATAAAAAAATAAAAAAAAGACTAGTAAACCTTGTTTCTAGGGAAAAGGAGTTAAATTTATCTTCTATAAATGGCATATGAGAATGCAGGAAAATTATCACCCATAATCCCAGATGGAGCAGAAATCTTAAATAGCCATCTCTCCTATAAAAAATGAACAAGTAGACACCATCAAACTATGTAACTGAGTTGACTGATGCTCAAAGCGGTAAAGCAACTTGGTGGATATCTTGTGGATTATAAATGACAGATGGTGTACAACAGAACAAGGACGAGAACTCAGGATGAAGCTGACTTTGGGAGAGAGCAGACCAAAGAGTGAGAAAGAAACTGAGCTAGTTCAACCTGGCTCAAAACTCCATGCTCATGTTAACACATCATGCACATAAATGTTTTGCTCATTTATCAGTTAGCTCAACAAAATAGGGCTTTTAAAAAATGTGTCTACAATTGTATCCTCTAGAGGTAATCAGCAGCATATTAACCTTAACCATAATGACACATTATCACTATTTTGTTTCAGTTGGCTAATTTGCAAAACAATAGTGAAGATCCTACCCAACATGTAAGAATTTATTCCTCAGTTATTGGCACTGAATAAATACAGTGACCCTCAGTGGAAATATCAGGTACTTGGGAAGGAACTGCAGTATGACGAGAAAGAAGTTAGAGAATTATAGATCTCATGAAGAAATCAGGGTTAAAAACAACATGGATCAACCCTTAGGCATAAACTGATAGCAATCAGAACCAGACTTGGAGCTTAGGTTAAGGTCAGTTTGATTTCCTCCAATGTGTTTTCTACTTTGCTAAATATAAGAGGGAATGAGTTATATATTGAGAGGTTTGGCTCATGAACATAGTTGCTAGTAGGTCTTCTGGTAGCTATAGGGAAACTGATGCTCTATTAGATAGGATATAAATCCTCCAATGATTACTTTATTCATCCAAATAATTAGTTGAAAATTTTCTTTCAAGTTCAACCAAAAAAAAAAAAAGTTATTTAGATTTCCAGATCATATCTTTTAAATTTTTTGTTGTTGTTGGCTCAGAATAAAAGCAAGGCTCTAAAGCCATTGGCTTCAAAAAGCAAAGATCTATCTTGTCTTGTAACTAATTGAAAGCCAACAGTCTTTATGGCATACTTTTCTCCAGACTCAAGGAACTTAAAAAAAAAAAAAAAAATCAACAAAAATAGCAGGCTCAGCCTAAGGCCCAACACCTATTTTGTCTTTAGAGTGCCACTAAAAATGGATCGGGTGGATTTAGTTTCCTTCCCAGTAATTTTCTCTGATTTACTCAGAAGGTATGCACTATTAGGATGGTGACTCTATGTCCTCATGTTCCATTACATACCAGAGAAAAGTTTGGAAATTCATTCAAACATGCTACTTTCAAAGAGGATAGTTACGTACATTGTATTGAGGATAAAGACGAAAAACAGAAGACATACACAGTCATGGAAACTTTGCTGACAACAGAATGAAACATGGAAATCACAGCTAATCAAGACATCTTGAAAGATTCTAGCAGAGCAATAGATATATATATTGGACTATAACATTTTTACATTGCTGGTAGGCCCTTTCTCTACTATTCCCTTGCTTACACTCCTCTAGGCAAACGATTTCCTTGGTGTAACTCTAACATGCAAAATATTCCTGTAGTAAGGACTTTACACTAGCTATTCCTCTGCTTGGAATGCTCTTCCTTCATATATTCACTTTCAACTCTCTTATGTCTTTCAAGTATTTGTTCAAATATTGTTTCAGTGAGGCTGACCCCAATCATCTATTTAATACCGTATCCTGCCTTCTCTTCCTGCCCACTTCCCAGGTATGTTCAAATCCTCTCAAACTGTTTCATCTTTTCTTGATTCCATAGCACTTGTCATCATCTAACTTAATATAATTTATATATTTATTATGTTTACTGTTATTTTCTATCTGTTCCTGCTAGAGTGTAATCTCCATCAGGGCAAATATCTTTAAATGTTCTCTTTGTTGATGGATGCCAAGTGCCTACAACAATGTGGTACACAGAGGGCATTCAATATTTGTGAAAACAATGAAAGATTTCAGTACTATGATAGGAAAGAGTGTAAGCTGTCTGGAAGCAGGAGCATTATTTTACTCAGCGTTACATACCTGGTGCCTATTTTAGTGCCTGAAAAATAGTAGATGCTCAAGTAGTTTGTTGAATTAACAAATAAAGTAATAGGTGAATATGTTTTTTAGCAGAGACACGAATTATGTGTGATCAAAGAGAAAATAAGAAATGATTCACCATATAGACTTGGGAATATGCTATGAAACAGTAAGTATTCGATCTGAGTTTTAAAGTAGCAATATGAGAAACTACTCAAAGAACTTATCATGAATCCTAAGATTCATGAATTCTGAAAATATGAAGAAAAAGGCAATATTGAAGTAAAAGGAAAACTAAAACACCCCATTTAAATCTTCAAAAAAATGTGAAGTATAATGGGACCTCTCTAAGGAAAAATCTTACGGAACATAAAACTAGGTAGACTTAAGACTGCATTTAAAGAGATATATTCCTGAAATATTAAGACTACATTAAAAAGTTTCTTGTATAGAAAAGCAATACTAATTTACTTCTCCACAAAGGTGATATTTCCAATGATTCACGATTTTTCCCCTAAAATTTATAAAGGGTCCACCAAGGCTTTGAGCTTAGTATTAAATAAAAATGTGAAACTGAAATATTGTATATAAAAATCTTAAGTTAAAACACTCACCTTTCGAGGTCTGGATTGCTCCTATACAAAATTCCTAATCCTTCAATTTTGGTATGTAAATTTCCATTAACACTGAAATGTAAAAAAAAAAAAAAAAAGACATAATCAGTGAGAGTTCTGTGTACTTTCTGAGAAACTGAGTCTACGCAGTAACACTTGGTCATCCCCAACCCCAAGAAACCCTGATAATAATATCTACATCCTCTTTTTCAAATGAAATGTTTTGAGATATACACAAGTCACATCAAAAATATTTACCAAATCTCCCCTTTCTTCTCCCCATGCTACTTACTGTCATAGCTGCAAGCCACTGTTATCTATGCCTAGAGGCCTGCATGGACCCACACTGTCAGCTTGTGGTTGTGATTCAGTGAATTCCTTTTCATTTCCATAAGTTGACAGCAGATATTTTTCCAAGCATACACCCAATCATCTTAGTCTGTAGAACCCATCAATGCTTTGCCAAAAGCCTCAGAATACATTTGATAGTAACCAACATGGCATCAGAGGTGACACTCGAATATCTAATATCATCTTTAAACCCTTCACTCAGCATATCATCTTTTATTTAATATAATCACATCACTTACTCATTTGTAATTTTCTGTTTACTTCTTTGCCTCACTAACTATATAACCCTGTTGAGGAGAAGCATGTTTCTTATTCTGGAATATGACTAAATACTTAGTGCCTATTATGTATAAGTAGATGAGAGAATTAACTGACTTGAAAGGAAAATTTGTCAATCTCTTCTCAGTGTTTTTTATTCTATATAATGAAAAGGAGCGAAATATTCCACCACAAAATGTGCCACTTTGACATGTGGATTATTTTGAGTTAAAGACAATCAAGACTCAGCTGACTCAAAAAGTTTTTTACTTCTCCCTTAACTGCCTAGAGGAACTTAGAATGGGGGCCTCTACCAGGAAGAGAGCTATTACCAGAGATAATTTTTCATCTGAGAAAATCTATCTGCAGGGTAGAGCAAACATTTGTTTACCAAACATTCACTATTCTCACCTTCCCTAGAATTGTCTTCTTTGAATCTCAGGTCCCTACCCCTTTCATTAGCTTGGAGGGTATGTGTTTCAATTGCCTGTCTGCCTTTGGGTCTCATATTTTCATGAGGCTCCTGTATGTAAGAAATTAAATTGTTTTCTCCTGTTAATTTGCCTGATGTCAATTTAATTAGATCAGACAAGGAACATAGAAGGAAAGATGGGCAAATTTTTCCTCCCCTACAATAACTTCTACAGAATGAGAAGATGCAAAAAATAAAAGTAAAAGGTGAAAGGTAAAAATTATCTCATGTCCATACAAATTATAACACATTTGTAAAATTCTGAATAAAATTGGAATTGCTCTTTCTAGTGTCAAGAATGTTATTTGTTTTTACATTTGAGGATTAATAAATGAGATACAGAAGTTATAATTTTGGAGGTGTACATTGCCCATTGTGCAAACCAAATAAACACAAAATGAAAAAAACATTATCCAAAAGTATATCCTGGGTCTTTTTATCACATTGTATTTGTTTCTTTTTTAATTGAGGTTTAATTTACATACAATAAAATATGGAGATTTTAAATATACAGATCAGGGAGTTTTGACAAATGACTATATCCTTATGATTAAAATATAGAAAATTTCCGCCATCCTGGGAAATTTCCTTGTGTTCCTTTCTCATGAGTAGCCCCACTCTCATTCTCACCTTCAGGCAAAGAAAGTTCTGATTTCTATAATTCAGCTTAATTTGTCTGTTCTAGAAGTTCACATAAATTATAGAATATGTATGTTTCTGGACTATTTGCACGTGTTCTTTCATGAAACACAGTAATTTTGACATTCATTCATGCTGTCGCATATGTCAATAGTTCATTTCTTTTTATTGTTGATTATCACTCCATTGTTTATTCATACACCTATTTATGGAGTTACAGGTTGTTTCCAGTTTTAACTATTAGGAATAAAACTGCTGTGAAAAATGGTGTACATGTGTTTATGTGAACCTATGTTTGCTCTTCCTCTTGGGTAAAAACCAAAGAGTTGAATTGTTGAGTTGTAAGGTAGATATATATTTCACTATATAAGAAAGAAAGTGCCCTTTCTTCCAACCCTTTCTGTTTCTCTCTTAGCAGAAATATATATGAGAGTTCTAGTTTCTCTACATCCTCATCAACACTTTATAATGTCATTTTTTTTGTTTGTTTCTTAACTTTTCCCATGAACAAAGTGTTCTCTGATTGTGCTTTTAATTCACATTTCTGTGGTATGGTTGACTGATATTGTTGAGCATTTTTGATACACTTATTTTCCATTTCTATACCCTTTCTTCAAGTCCTCTGCCCATTTTTTATTGAGTGGTTTATTACTGTTGTTGTTATTATCATTAATAGTACAGTATTTATATGTTCTAGATAAGTTTTTTTGTCAAATACATGTATCACTTTCTAATTTTTTTAAATAGGACATTCCCTTTTAGTTTTCTTAAATATGACCACTGAAGAGTAGATTTTTTTCATATAAAGTACCTGACTCTTATATGTGGAATTCTCAGAACTTCCAAGCAAATAGTGGGATTGTTTACAAGATACACTTTATTTTGTTTCTTGGACCAAAGTATGACATAGATCTTCAATTTTTCTATGCCATGCATTATTACCATTATACCCTCAATTTTAGTTAGACTTATTATAATTACATATCTCCATAGATTTTATGAGAAAAAATAACTGAATTGTACAAAAAGCTAAAAACAACTTCAAGGAATCCATTACAATTTGGGGTTTTCAAAGTTAGATGACCTATAAAAGTCAACAAATATTGCATTAAAATTATATCTAACTGCTTCACTTTATTTATATAATTTCTTGATATATACCTGAAACTAATGTAACCTTTTATGTCAACTAAACTCAAATTAAAAAAAAAAAGTCACAAGGAAGAGAAAATACATTTATAGTACTGCACTGTAAAAAAATCACATATAAATGGAACCATGCAATTCAAACCTGTGTTATTCAAGGGTCTACTGTAATGATATACATATGCTAACAAACATCATTTCAATTAAATAAGAGAAGAAAGGATTATTCTAGAGGTTAAAAAATTATAATCTTGATAAAAGATTATAAATATAGATTATCCTCAACCTGGTTTTTATACTTTGCTTACAGTATTAATGACTATCAAAAAAATAATTTCATGTAAAAATGGTAAATGACCTGAGTATATTCGTGTACCAAATAAATTTTGAAGTGGGTAATTTTAGATAGATTCCCTCATTTTTCAGGTAAGTAACTAGAGAACACAGTTAAGCCATGCTTTATTCCTGGCACTCCATTAACTAGATACATGGCCATGGGAGTCTTATAGCTTTCCATGATTCTTAATGCTGTCAACTATAAAATGAAGGCAGAGATCCTCCTAGGATATAAAAGGATACTAGGATATTAGGATAATCTTGGTAGTCACATTTTGTAGAAAACTAGCTATTTTCTATGTTCTATATCTAGATGCATTTCCGTATGTATTTCTGATATGTAAAGGGCATGTTTAGATCAGTCTTAATATCTTTCACAGAGAATTATTAAAAATCCAGATGTGTTTTCTAAATGGACCATTCCTTTGAATACTAAGAGTTGGAAAATGAATACTATAACTGAAACTAACCCCTGGACTATGATTACACTCTAAAACAAATAGGCTTATGAAATTAAAATATGGTTTTTGATGAAAACAAAGTAAAAAAATGTACCCATAAAGCAATGTTTTAGAAAAGTAGACATATGTATAACTCATAGTGATTATACACATGCTCCCTTGCCACAGACAGCTGCCTAAGATACACTTCAATATACGATATAACAAATATTCATGCAAGAATACTTTGGGGAAAGAGAATATTTATGCCAATTCTTGAGTTTTCAGTCATTTGTTAATAATTACGGGAAATATGTGAGAGTTACTGTATTCTCTTTTTCATACTTAAGTAGATATCCTCTAGGATTACCGTGAAGGACTCTTCTCTTCTTTGAAATTTGTTCACTTAGGCAGCTCAAGAAAGGAAGAACTCAAAAGCGGAGTACACATACTTGAAATCAAAGGTGAGAGGAATCAAGAGAAATGTTTGCGGGAAGACTTATCAGGTCAAATCTGTATTATTTAATAGAGAAACAATAAAATTCCATAACATAATAAAACATATTAAGATTGCCTGCATATCCCTTATAATTTTCATGTCTTACCAGGCCTTGAAGTGCTTTTATTAGGGCATTTTCTTAGTATTACCCCTTTCTTCTCTGACAATCAACACAAACTTGGTGTATGACTTCAATATAGAACAGTCAGTGTGGGGAAGATCTTCATTTGAAAAGAATTAGAGTAAAGGTGGAAAATATTTTAGTACTAGAAGCTAGAAGTTTCTGAAAATAGGAACTCTTCATATAAAAATGAGATTTATAAAAGAGGTAAAATATACTATCAATGGAAGGAGGACAAGGACTTTGAAAACTATTAAATGGAAAGTTCTTTCTTTGAGATAGTCCGACATTGTTGACAAACCACAATAGTAATAATTAATTTTATGGTTATTTATTCAATCCATCTGAAAAGGAATTAGTTCATTTTATTAAAGACTTTAAAACACTTTTAAAATTTAATCATTCTTGCTTTCCATGTTGATATATGCTAAAGACATTCCTTATATATTACTGACTACAGGCTTTCCATGAAGTAAGGCTATGGAGTGAGTTTCAATATCCATATCCAGTTTGTCTGTACTGAAGAGTAGGTGGTAATTTGTAAAGTCAACTTTTATAGATTCTAGGTTCTAACCCCTCCTTGGCCCAATTGCTGACTTCATGAAGCAGAGTCTTTAATCATTTTCGAAGTATAGCAGGTGATTCAGAGTCTTCACCAAGTTCTGTGCATATATGGCCTTGTTTTATTCAGTGACATAACTCAAAATGTTGGCTCTGGCTCTCTAGTTCACCAGTTTTCTTCCACTCTAAAGCTGACTGCTATCTGTTTGTACTCTCTCTGCCAACATAAGCATTGATCTGCAGAGTGACAGTAGCAGAATAGTTAAATGCCTTTTGGTCAAACAAAGCCTTTACCTCTATCTTACTGCCCCTGTAGCACTTTATTCATACCATATATCATACTTAATTTCAAAATATTATAGTCTATTGCTTATGGACATATATTCCTTTTTCTCTAGAATGTGGAGTTCTCAGGACAAAGACTATGTCTTATTAATATTGGTACCTTGCTGCTTGGAATGCAGGAACACCTGAATAATTACATGTTATATTAAATGAATACATGAATAAATATATAGTTCTCTAGCCCAAGGAAACCAGAATGAATATGTACTGCTTACAAATCTTACTGGTTTATAAAATGAGCAAAGATTTCTCTTGAGGCCATTACTGATAACTAGGAAGGATAACAGATGAGGGTAAAATGCTTAAGTCCCTCGATCTCCTCTATTTTGTACTTACACCCCTTATGAAAAAGTATAATGCCCTTGTGGGTCATGATTCGTCTTTGAAAACCCAGAAATTAGAAATAAGATACATCTTATTTTCTGAAGACCACACAAATACACTGAGTATTCTACACATATGTTGGTAGGAGATGGACCAGTGTCATTGGTAGAGCAAGGAGGAAGACGAGTTCAGAAAGAAATAGAATTAAGTAGATCAAGGAGAGCACTGAATAAGCAGTTGTGATCTGTGATGGGAAGGGGTGGACACAGGTGTCCCCATCTGCCTTGTCAGCTCGTTTCTTGTCTCCACCAGTCACAGCTTGGGGGTGGGACTTAGGGAAAGGAAGGTATACTTCCATCCTATAAATATGTTCCAATAATGAAAAAGAGGAAGAAAAAGGAAAGAATATGGAATTTTAAATGAGGTAGGTTGAAAAGGAAGACTTTCTTCCTTCCTTCCTTTCTTTCTTTCTTTCTTTCTTTCTTTCTTTCTTTCTTTCTTTCTT